>NW_028225179.1:34026314-34031526 GCF_052327205.1 Somniosus microcephalus | reverse complement strand
GCAGTGCATGCATGAAACCGGCACTTCCATTGGGCTTACGGGTGAGTACCCCGTGCGTACTCACCCGTGGAGACCCGAATTTATTAATACATGATATACCGGGTTTAAAAATCTAAAGCCTCGGAGACACAGGCTGTAAACAGAATACCGGCTCCTGAGATAAAGGTCAGTTGATAACAAAGTTGTAAACAAGCTTTGAAATGGGAATTAGTTATAAATTCTAAAACAATAAAAGATTGAAGCAAACCATTGATGCTTCCGAAAGGTCTAGAGTTTGGAGGGAACACAATGAGAAGACCCAGTTTAAAGTGTTCAGAACTAACACGTAAAACAGAAACACAAACATTAAAAGAGGCATGTGCCTTTGAAAACATGACATCAAGTAAAAGAAACACCTGCTGGTCAAATAGTTTTTATGTTAAACTTGAAAGACAGGAAACACGATTAAATATGCAACCAATTGAGATAGCTAGAAATGCATGTAACATTCAGTTGAAGTGTCTTTATTTTATAGACATTATATGGCCCAGAAATTCGGGTCTCCACGGGTGAGTACGCACGGGGTACTCACCCGTAAGCCCAATGGAAGTGCCGGTTTCGTGCATGCACTGCGCATGCGCGGGTAACCGGAACTTCCGTTCCCCTGAAAGAAGGGGTTGAGAGGTGGAACGCGTGCGCCGGAGAGGCAGCGCGTGCGCATCGAACTTACGTTTTTACTCCAGGTTTTTCCGGGAGGGTAAGTCTCCAGCAGTTACACTTTTAAAAAGCAGGCGCAAGGCCTGCTTTTAACAAGGTAAGTGGTGAATTAATTAAAATTAAAACATTTTTTCCACAGGTTTATTATTTTTAAATACTTTAAAGGTAAGTTTATTTTTAGCCCTGTTAGAAAATGTAATTAATTTTTTCAAAAATTTAAATTATTGTTTAAAATAGTTATTTCATGTAATTTATAGTTATTTTAAAAATGTGATTTAAAAAAAAAATTATTTGCAGTTTTAGTGATGTTTTGGGGCTTATAGTATTTATAGGTTTGACAGCTCTTCCTGTCAAACTTATGAACGAAGCATTCCCTGCTACCATTGGCTCCCCATGGCCCACGTGATCCCAGGGGACGCATCGAACTAACTGCGCCCCTGGGATACGCAAGCACTGCACGCCGGCAGTTGGAGGAGGCCCAGGATCGGAATCCCACGCGGGCCCACAGCTCAACGGCCGGCGCGCTAGGTAAGTGCAGGTCGGGGGCTTGCACCCGTGGGAAGCCTCCGACCCGAATTTCTGGGCCAGTAAATATGACACCAACAAGGACACTTTGAAGATATGACTTCAATAGATGACACCAAGCAATTACATTGTGTTTGTATTGAACTTGGAGCAGTAAAGAGAGTCACAATGTCTGCTAAAAACCAGTAAAGCCAATATTAAGAATTGAATGAAAGCATTTTGTAAGAATGACATCAAAAAAACCATAGTTGTCATTGTTTTTATGATGGTTTTCGGAACACCTAAAGGTAGAGAAATAATTATGCATGCAATGGTTGAATTGATAGTAAGATAGAAAGCATTCAAACAGAGGTAGCAATAAAGACAATTAGCTGACATCAGCAGAGAACATCAAAGAAGAAACCACTGCCAAAAGGGTATAAAAATAAGACAATTTTAACAGAAAAGTCAGAACTCGCTGAACGGGCAAAGCAATTCACAGGATCACAGAAACCCCACAGTGCAGATAGAGGCCATTTCGGCCCATCGAGCCTGCACCGACACATATCCCACCCGATCCCCGTAACCCCTACACCAACACATATCCCACCCTATCACTGTAACCCCACGTATTTAATCCCCCTAACACTAAGGGTCAATTTATCATAGCCAATCAACCTAACCCGCACATCTTTGGACTGTGGGAGGAAACCGGAGCACCCGGGGAAAACCCACGCAAACACGGGGAGAATGTGCGAACTCCACACAGACAGTCGCCCGAGGCCGGATTCGAACCCGGGTTTCTGGTGCTGTGAGGCAACAGTGCTAACCACTATTTCTCAACTCTTCAGAGGCATCTCTGTAAGTCTTTAACTATGAGTCTCGGGAAGTCAAAGTGATTGATTTTGGTGGATGTTCTGGATTTAGAAATAAGTAAGAAATGTAGAAATGTAACGAAGTAAAGATTTGAGAATAAGGATCTCTGAGAAATAAGAAATGTAAGCTAATTGTATTTTGAATTGTTAATGTTGCGACTGATTCAACAGATGTTAACTGAATGTCGGCTCTTAAATAAAATAATGGCCCTGAAATTAGATCGGGGGCTTGCCGCGCGTGCAAGCCCCCGATGTGCACTCACCCTGCGCACCGACATCTGAAGCCCGGGCCTGCTTGCATTTCCTGTCACAGGCCTGGTTCAGCTGTCGGCGCGCTGTGCTAACCTGATCCAGTGGCGTAGTTAGTGCGATGTGCCGGCTGGGATCAGGTGAGCACTGTGCAGCCAATCAGGGGAGGGGAAACTCATTCATGAGTTTGACAGTAAGAGCTGTGCAGTCGCGCGCGTACTGCCTCTGAACCCCTTCGTTCAGAGGACAGGAAATGCCGGTTTTCCCCGCATGCGCTGTGCATGCTGAAAACCGGCATTTCCTCCGGCCAGACGCGTGAGTACCCCGACCGTACCCACGCGTTGGGACAGGAATTACTGGCCCTATATATTTTTAGAATAGTCTCAAAGAGTATTTCTGTATAAACTCGCGAACACACATTTCTGTACACTCTTTTGTAAGGAGTTGCAGAATTCTGGGTGGTATTCCGGACCCTCATAATATCCGGAAGGTTAGTCTAGTTAAACTTATTAAAAGTGCTATCTGGAGGACGGTAACATCTTCAGTCGTTCCTTTCCTTTAGGGAGAGATAGCCTGAACCTTTAGACCCATTTAAGCGTCTTATGGAGCTCAGCTATCTCTAACTTAAGTTGAGGGTGAACGTCTGGGGAATACGCCTGATCTGGGACAGCCCAAAACGGCTAGGACTGTAATTATCCCTTCAAGGTTGCGCCTCTGGTTCACTGACGGCGAGCTGCCCTCTTCTGAGGCGGTGATGGGGGTGGGGGTGGTTATTGAGACCTACCTGGGCAGAGGTGGGTGGCTGGGAGTCATCCACCAGCGAGTGGAGGCCGGCCTGGCCTTTGAGGGATTGGTTCTCCGTCTGCAGCTGTCGCAGCCGTTGGCAGACGTCCTTGTGCGTCTCCATCAGCTCCGCCTGTGGTTGGACACAAAGCGGAGGGAGTGAGTGAGGGAGAGACTGGGAGAGCTGATCCCCCGGGACAGGTTGACGAGGAGGAGGGGAGCGGGCAGCTTTACATCTGATCATCTCTCTCTCACCTCTCTACCTGCCTTCCGCTCTCTCTGTCTGTCTGTCTCTCTCACTTTCTCTCCCTCTATCTCTCTCCCTATCTACCTCCTTCCCTCTCTCCCTCATCTTTCTCTCTCTCCAACTTCCTCTCTCTCTCTCTAGCTCCCTCCCTCTTTCTCTCTATCCCTTCCATCCCACTGTCTCCCTCACTCTCACTCCCTCCCTTCACTCTCTCTCCCTCCCTGCCCCCACACTCTCTCCCCCCCTCCCTCTTTCTTTCCCTCCCTCCGAGACAGGGGACATTTCAGCTACCAGCTGTAGGATTCGTTTCGGGATTGATACAGGGCTCTGGGGAGAGCGTGGAGCCGTGGGATTAGTTTGGGAATTGATACAGGGCTATGAGGAGAGAGCGGGGCAGTGGGATTAGTTTGGGGATTGATACAGGGCTATGGGGAGAGAGCGGGGCAGTGGGATTAGTTTGAGGATTGATACAGGGCTACGGGGAGATAGCGGGGCAGTGGGATTAGTTTGGGGATTGATACAGGGCTATGGGGAGAGAGCGGGGCAGTGGGATTAGTTTGGGGATTGATACAGGGCTATGGGGAGAGAACGGGGCTGTGGGATTAGTTTGGGGATTGATACAGGGCTATGGGGAGATAGCGGGGCAGTGGGATTAGTTTGGGGATTGATACAGGGCTATGGGGAGAGAGCGGGGCAGTGGGATTAATTTGGGGATTGATACAGGGCTATGGGGAGATAGCGGGGCAGTGGGATTAGTTTGGGGATTGATACAGGGCTATGGGGAGAGAGCGGGGCAGTGGGATTAGTTTGGGGATTGATACAGGGCTATGGGGAGAGAGCGGGGCTGTGGGATTAGTTTGGGGATTGATGCAGGGCTATGGAGAGAGCGCGGGGCCGTGGGATTAGTTTGGGGATTGATACGGGGCTATGGGGGGAGAGCGGGACAGTGGGATCAGTTTGGGGATTGATACAGGGCTATGGGGAGAGAGCGGGGCAGTGGGATTAGTTTGGGGATTGATACAGGGCTATGGGGGGAGAGCGGGGCAGTGGGGTCAGTTTGGGGATTGATACAGGGCTATGGGGAGAGAGCGGGGCAGTGGGATTAGTTTGGGGATTGATACAGGGCTATGGAGAGAGCGGGGCAGTGGGATTAGTTTGGGGATTGATACAGGGCTATGGGGAGAGAGCGGGGCAGTGGGATTAGTTTGGGGATTGATACAGGGCTATGGGGAGAGAGCGGGGCAGTGGGATTAGTTTGGGGATTGATACAGGTCTATGGGGAGAGCGCGGGGCCATGGGATTAGTTTGGAGATTGATCTAATGATGGATGAAGCAGGCTCTCCAACTCACCACTTGTTTCTGGGTCCTCTGCTGTGCCTCCACGAACATCTCCTGAATCTTATGAAGCTCTCGAGCTGAGGAATCCATCTCGTCTTTCAACCGCGACACCTGCATTACAAACGAACGGTATCAGTTTTACAGGATGGGACGGCATCCATTGCAGCGATGTTCTGACCCAGCTACGCACCTTCAGAGATATAACGAGCAGTTATTAGCTCCCTGAGGGAGAGGGGTCTGAGAGACACCAGTCAGTGTACAGATATCTCCCTGAGAGAGAGGGACTGAGAGACACCAGTCAGTGTACAGATATCTCCCTGAGAGAGAGGGACTGAGACACCAGTCAGTTTACAGATATCTCCCTGAGAGAGAGGGAATGAGAGACACCAGTCAGTGTACAGATATCTCCCTGAGAGAGGGGGACTGAGAGACACCAGTCAGTGTACAGATATCTCCCTGAGAGAGAGGGACTGAGAGATACCAGTCAGTTTACAGATATCTCCCTGAGAGAGAGGGACTG
>NW_028225179.1:33981314-34021314 GCF_052327205.1 Somniosus microcephalus | reverse complement strand
ACGGGAGGAGGAGGGAGAGGGAGACAGGGGAGGGGGAGGGAGAGGGAGCCGGGAGGAGGAGGGAGAGGGAGACGGGAGGAGGAGGGAGAGGGAGACAGGGGAGGAGGAGGGAGAGGGAGACAGGGAAGGAGGAGGGAGAGGGAGACGGGAGGAGGAGGGAGAGGGAGACAGGGGAGGAGGAGGGAGAGGGAGACGGGAGGAGGAGGGAGAGGGAGACGGGGAGGAGGAGGGAGAGGGAGACAGGGAAGGAGGAGGGAGAGGGAGACGGGAGGAGGAGGGAGAGGGAGACAGGGGAGGGGGAGGGAGAGGGAGACGGGAGGAGGAGGGAGAGGGAGACAGGGGAGGAGGAGGGAGAGGGAGACAGGGGAGGGGGAGGGAGAGGGAGACGGGAGGAGGAGGGAGAGGGAGACAGGGGAGGGGGAGGGAGAGGGAGACGGGAGGAGGAGGGAGAGGGAGACAGGGGAGGAGGAGGGAGAGGGAGACAGGGGAGGGGGAGGGAGAGGGAGACGGGAGGAGGAGGGAGAGGGAGACAGGGGAGGAGGAGGGAGAGGGAGACAGGGGAGGAAGAGGGAGAGGGAGACGGAGGGAGGGAGGGAGAGACTGAGAGTGAGAACACCTACCTCCTGTTGGAGCTCGGCCCACTCCTCGTCCAGCAGTAACTGGTGCCCGGCCGGGGGCAGGTAGATGGCCTCGGGCACCAGGGTGCCAGTGGAGAGCAGCGAGACGCTGTCCTCTTGCCCGGCGGGCAGCGTCCGGCCCGCGCAGGGGTTGGGTCCCGTGACCGTCGACCAGCTGGCGGCGAAGGTGTCGGCTCCGCCCTGGGCCGCGGACCCCGTGTCCGTCTCCTCGGGGGGCCATTCTCTCAGTGGCCTGCTGCGATGGCCTGAGGCCTCCTCCCGCCACAGAAACTCCGCATCCCACCGCTGTTGGGGGGGTCTGTGTAGAGCGTCGGCAGAGAGCTGCAGGGGGTGGGGAGAAAACACACAAAATAAACCACAAACTCACACATCGAGCAAACTGATCCAGTCACTAGTACGATAGCAAAATACTGCGGATGCTGGAAATCCGAAATAACAACAGCAAACGCTGGGAAACACCTCACACTGCATGCATTTAATAAACATCTAGAGCCGTCTTTTGTCTCTTTACTAGTCCGATCACCATCTAGTCTCGTCTTGAATACCTCTTAATGGACTGGATTTTCATTCAGCAGTCGGGAAGGAGGCGGGACTACAACTTTCAGGGTTGTAGTCCCGCCTCCATCGAGATGCGGCCAATCCGCGCGATTTTCCCTTGATTGACCTTGTTGAGCCCGCCCAGCGGGCCAATTAAGGGCCACCCGGCAACAGGTGACGTCACAGACTGAAATTTCATCTGTCAAGACCTTTTGACAGATGAAATATCAGCGTTTCACGGCTGTTTGAAGCTGTCAAACACTGACAGTCTGACTTCTAACCTGAGCCCTTCTCCACAGACTCAGTTAGAAATCTCACCGGCACAGAAAGCTGAAGGCTGTCACTTTTGACAGCTCGCGGCCATTCTGCTTTCTGTGCCGGTGAGAGGATGGACTCCCGAAACCTAGAGGAAGGAAGGCTGTAAAGGTAAGTACAGGTAATTTAAACTACTTTACACACACCAAACACACTTAACTTTACACTCATGCACCCATCACTCACCTGAACACCGACATCTCGACCCCTCCAAGTCCTTCAACCCGACGGCCCGACTCCTCTAACTTGGCGTGGTTTGGAGCCGTCGGGAATCCCTCACGACACCCCACAAAATAGGGATTAGGCTGAAAATTGCCGGTTAACTACCTGTTAACAGGCCTTAAGAGAGGGAGGAAGGCCTGCCGCTCCGCGGGGGCGCCGAAACCCTTGAATAGCGGCTGGCTTCGACGTGGGGCGTTGAAACTGAATTTCCGGCGGGCGGCGCGCAGTGGTAACTTCTGGGCGCAAGCGAGCTGGCGGGCCCAAACTGAATTTCTAGGCCCAATACTGTAGACAGTACTCCAGATGTGGTCTCCCCAGTGCCCTGTATAACTGAAGCATAAACTCCCTACTTTTATATTCAATTCCCCTCACAATAAACGATAGCATTCTATTAGCTTTCCTAATTACTTGCTGTACCTGCATACCAACCTTCTGCGATTCATGCACTAGCACACCCAGATCCCTCTGCATCTCGGAGCTCTGCAATCTCTCACCATTTAGATAATATGCTTCTTTTTTATTCTTCCTGCCAAAATGGACAGTTTTGGTTGCCTTATCTGAGGAAGGATGTTCTTGCCATGGAGGGAGTGCAGCGAAGATTCACCAGGCTGATACCTGGGATGGCAGGAATGACGTATGAGGAGAGATTGGGTCGATTGGGCTTATACTCGTTGGAGTTTAGAAGAATGAGAGGGGATCTCATTGAAACTTATAAAATTCTAACAGAACTAGACAGACTAGATGCAGGAAGGATGTTCCCGATGGTCGGGGAGTCCAGAACCAGGGGTCACAGTCTAAGGATAAGGGGTAAGCCATTTAGGACAGAGATGAGGAGGAATTTCTTCACCCAGAGAGTGGTGAACCTGTGGAATTCTCTACCACAGAAGGCAGTTGAGGCCAATTCATGAAATATATTCAAGAAGGAGTTGGATATATTTCTTAAGGCTAAAGGGATCAAGGGATATGGAGAAAAGGCAGGGACAGGGTACTGAATTTGGATGATCAGCCATGATCACATTGAATGGCGGAGCAGGCTCGAAGGGCCTACTCCTGTTCCTATCTTCTATGTTTCTATGTTTCTTGAACCGCTGCAGTCCATGTCGTGAAGGTACTGTTAGGGAGGGAGTGCCAGGATTTTGACCCAGCAACGTTGAAGGATCGGCCGATATACTTCTGCACAGAGCGGGATTAAACGGAGTGGACTTGAACAGTGTGTTTTATTTGGGAATTTGGAGAAGAGGTGGAAGGAATATTTGCTTTTTGCCTACACTATTTATGGTGCTTTGTGTTACAGGGAGATATTTAATTTCAGTACCCTTAACTTAATCTAGATCAAGTAAGTAGTCAAGATACTACAGTGTAAACTAAGTTACCTAATTACAAATTTAACTACATTTAATTAAATAAAACAAGGTCATATAGGGATGGCAGTGCAGGCGGTGTGGCGTAACTGCAGCATGTGGGAGTTTGTGGAGAGCTTTGTGATCCCGGACAACCATGTTTGTAGCAAGTACCTGCATCTTGAGAAACTTCAGCTCAGAGTTTTTGAGCTGGAGTCTGAGGTGCCGACATTGCGGGGCATCAGGGATGGGGAGAGTTACCCGGACACTTTGATCCAGGAGGCCGTCACATCCCCTTAGGTTAGGTAGTGGTACAGGTCTGGTTAGTGGTCAGGGACAGGAGGGTGTGACTGCAACTCAGGCAGGTAAGGGGACCCCAGGTACAGTGCTGGAGGAGCCCTCAGCCTTTGCCCTTGTCCAACAGGTATGAGGTTCTTGCTGCCTGTGTGGATGAGGGAAAAGCCTGCAGGATGGAAGAGCAAGCTGACCACAGCACCATGGTGCAGGAGGCCATTCAAGTGGGGGGAGTGAAAAGGAATCTACTTGTGGTAGGGGACAGTATAGTCAGGGGGCTAGATACTGTTCTCTGCAGCCGCGACTGAGTTCCGAAGGTTGTGTTGCCTGCCCGGTGCCAGGATTAGACAGACTAGATGCAGGAAGGATGTTCCCGATGGTCGGGGAGTCCAGAACCAGGGGTCACAGTCTAAGGATAAGGGGTAAGCCATTTAGGACAGAGATGAGGAGGAATTTCTTCACCCAGAGAGTGGTGAACCTGTGGAATTCTCTACCACAGAAGGCAGTGGAGACCAATTCATTAAATATATTCAAGAAGGAGTTGGATATATTTCTTAAGGCTAAAGGGATATGGGTAGAAAGCAGGGACAGGGTACTGAATTTGGATGATCAGCCATGATCTCATTGAATGGCGGAGCAGGCTCGAGGGGCCGAATGGCCTACTCCTGCTCCTATTTTCTATGTTTCTATGTTTCTATCCCCTCACGGCTGTAGAAGAACTTGGAGTGGGAGGGAGAAGAACTTGGAGTGGGAGGGGGAGGATCCAGTTGTCGTGGTCCACGTAGGAACCAACGACATAGGTAAAACTAGGAATGAGGTTCTGCTGAGGGAGTTTGAGGAGCTAGGATCCAAATTAAAAAGCAGAACCTCAAAAGGTAATAATCTCTGGATTGTTACCTGAGCCACGCGCAAATTGGCATAGGGACAAACAGATTAGAGGTTTAAATGTGTGGCTCAAAGAATGGTGTGGGAGGCAGGGCACTGGCACCAGTACTGGGGAAAGAGGGAGCTGTTCCGTTGGGATGGGCTCCACTTAAACCGGGCTGGGGCCAGTGTCCAGGCGAACCGAATAACTAGGGCAGTAGATAGGCTTTAAACTAATGAAGGGGGTTGGGAGGATTCAGGAAAGAGTAAACTTAAAAGCAGCAAGAGGAATGTCAAGGCTCTAGCGCAGAGTAGAGTTTGGGGTAAAAATAAGCAGAGTGGGTCAGGAAGGGACAGAGAGAGTAACAAAGGTATCAGTGACTAAGGTGACATCAGGGAAAAAAAGAAATAAGTCAAAGCTAAAGGCACTATATCTGAATGCGCAAAGCATTCGCAACAGAATAGATGAATTAATAGCCCAGGAAGAAATGAACAGGTTTGATCTAATAGCCATTACAGAGACGTGGTTGCAATGTGGCCAAGGTTGGGAACTAAATAGTCCCGGATACTTAACTTTCAGAAGAGATAGGCAAAATGGAAAAGGAGGAGGGGTAGCCCTGGTAATAAAGGATGGGATGAAGACAGCAGAGAGAAAGGATCTTAGCTCCGAAAATCAAGAAGTAGAATCAGTTTGGGTGGTATTAAGAAACAGCAAGGGGCAGAAAACATTGGTGAGAGTTGTTTATAGGCCCACAAACAGTAGGTGTAATGTAGGGCAGAGTATAAATCAGGAAATTAGAGGCGCATGTAACAAGGGTAATAGAGTAATCATGGGCGACTTTAATCTACATATAGACTGGACAAACCAAATTTGCAGTAATAGTGTGGAGGACGAATTCATGGAATGTATGCAAGATAGTTTTCTAGATCAGTATGTTGAGGAACCAACTAGGGAACAGGCTATTTTAGATCTTGTATTGTGCAACGCGAATGGGTTAATTAATAAACTTGTAGTAAAGGGGCCCTTGGGGAAGAGTGATCATAATATGATAGAATTTTATATTGAGTTTGAAAGTGACTTAGTTAAATCCCAAACTGGGCTCTTAAATCTAAACAAAGCAAACTACGTAGGTATGAGGTGCGAGTTGGCTAAGGTAGATTGGGAAACTACATTAAAAGGTGTGACAGTGGACGAGCAATGGCTAGCATTTAAAGAATTAATACATACAGGAAACTTTGGTTTATCCAGAGGTTGTATGTCCGGAAACCTTGATCTAACGGCAGAAATCAGCAGCCGTTTTGGTTAGGTTTTTTTTCTTCTCCTAGCATTTTTTTTTCTTCTCCTAGCATTTTTTTTTTTTACAGTCAGGCTCTGGAAAGCGTCTCTGTAGCTTAGCAACAGCTTCAGAGACGCTTCCAAGGTACGGGCCGAGTGTTTACAAGCTGTTGCTAAGCAACAGTGTTTGTTGTCAGATACGGAGATGAAAACCTCCGTATCCGTCAACATTAGCGCTGGTCTATCCGGAAGTTTTGATAGATCAGCAGCAGCTCGGTCCCGTCGGTGTCGGATATCGCAAAGTTTCCTGTAATTTACAACAAATATACATTCCTTTAAGGCACAAAAACCCCACAGGAAAAGTGGTCCAACCGTGGCTAACAAGAGAAGTTAAAGATCGTATTAGATCAAAGGAAGAGGCTTATAATGCTACCAAAAATAGTAAGCCTGAGGATTTTAGAATTCAGCAAAGGAGGACCAAGAAATTGATAAAGAAAGGGAAAAGAGAATATGAGGGTAAACTAGCGAGAGACATAAAAACAGACAGTAAAAGCTTCTATAGGTATGTAAAAATGAAAAGATAAACGAAACTAAATGTGGGTCCCGTACAGGCTGAGGCAGGAGAAATTATAATGGGGAATAAGGAAATGGCAGAGGAATTAAACAAATACTTTGTGTCTGTCTTCATGGAAGAAGACGCAAAAAACTTCCCGGAAATAGTGGAGAACCAAGGGTCTAGTGAGAATGAAGAACTGAAAGAAATTACTATCAGTAAAAAAGTAGTACTAGAGAAATTAATGGGACTGAAAGCCGATAAATCCCCTGGACCTGATGGCCTACATCCTAGGGTTTTGAAAGAGGTGGCTATAGAGATAGTGGGTGCATTGGTTGTCATTTTCCAAAATTTCATAGATTCTAGAACGGTTCCCGCGAATTGGAAGGTAGCAAATGTAACCCCACTATTTAAGAAAGGAGGGAGAGAAAACGGGGAACTAGACCAGTTAACCATATAAATACTGTGGCTACAAGAGCAGGCCAGAGGCTGGGAATTCTGCGGCGAGTGTCTCACCTCCTGACTCCCCAAAGCCTTTCCACCATCTACAACGCACAAGTGAGGGGTGTGATGGAATACTCTCCACTTGCCTGGATGAGTGCAGCTCCAACAACACTCAGGAAGCTCGACACCATTCAGGATAAAGCAGCCCGCTTGATTGGCACTCCATCCACCACCTTAAACATTCACTCCCTCCACCACCGGCGCACCGTGGCTGCAGTGTGTACCATCTACAAGATGCACTGCAGCAACTCGCCAAAGCTCCTTCAACAGCACCTTCCAAACCCGCGACCTCTACCACTTAGAAGGACAAGGGCAGCAGACGCATGGGAACATCACCGCCTACAAGTTCCCCTCCAAGCCACACACCATCCTGACTTGGACCTGTTTCGCCGTTCCTTCACTGTCGCTGGGCCAAAATCCTGGAACTCCCTTCCTAACAGCATTGTGGGTGTACCTACACCACACGGACTGCAGCGGTTCAAGAAGGCGGCTCACCACCATCTTCTCAAGGGCAATTAGGGATGGGCAATAAATGCAGGCCTAGCCAGCCAGCGACGCCCACATCCCATCAATGAATAAAAAATAAAATTTAAAAAAACACATCAGTAGTAGGGAAAATGCTAGAATCTATTATTAAGGGCGTGGTAACAGGGCACTGAGAAAATAATAATAGAATTGGGCAGAGTCAACACAGATTTATGAAAGGGAAATCGTGTTCAACAAATCTACTAGCTTTTTGAGGTTGTAACTAGCAGAGTAGATAAGGGGGAACCAGTGGATGTGGTGTATTTGGATTTTCAAAAGGCATTCGATAAGGTGCCACACAAGAGGTTATTAATCGCCATGGGATTGGGGGTAAGATACTAGCATGGATTGAGGATTGGTTAACGGACAGAAAACAGAGAGTAGGAATAAACGGGTCATTTTCGGGTTGGCAGGCTGTAACTAGTGGGGTACCGCAAGGATCAGTGCTGGGGCCTCAGCTATTCACAATCTACATCAATGATTTGGATGAGGGGACCAAATGTAATATATCCAAGTTTGCTGATACCAAGCTGGGTGGGAATGTAAGTTGTGAGGAGGATGCAAGGAGGCTTCAAGGGAATATAGACAGGCTAAGTGAGTGGGCAAGAACATGGCAAATGGAATATAATGTGGAGAAATATGAAGTTATCCACGTCAACCTGGCCGATAACAACCTGACCCTTAACATCAAGAAAACCAAAGAAATCATTGTGGACTTCAGGAAGTCTAAAGGCGGAAGTCACACCCCCATCCACATCCATGGGGCTGTGGTGGAAAGGGTGGACAGCTTTAAGTTTCTCGGAGTCCACATCACGGAAGACCTCTCCTGGTCCCTCAATACCTCCTCTTTGGTGAAGAAGGCCCAGCAGCGCCTATATTTCCTAAGGAGGCTGAAGGGATGTAACCTGTCACCCCTGATCCTCTCTAACTTTTACCGCTGCACAATAGAGAGCATCCTGACGAACTGTATCACAGTATGGTATGGCAGCTGTAGCTACAATGACCGGAAAGCCCTGCAGCGGGTAGTCAAAACTGCCCAACGCATTACCGGCACCCGACTACCGACCATAGAGCACATATACCAGAAACGCTGTCTACAGAGGTCACGGTCGATCATCAAAGACCCTACCCACCCCAGCCACAGTCTGTTCGCCCTCCTGCCATCTGGGAGACGCTACAGATGCATTCGCACCTGTACGACCAGATTTAGGAACAGCTTCTTTCCCAGGGCTGTCATCCTACTGAACTCCACAAATAAACTCTAAAGCCTGTACATCTGCCAATGCACTTTATCATGGTTATGTTTATGTTAATGTACTACAAGCCAAATGTATGTTGAATGTTTAAATGTCTTAATCTAAATGTACACTCTCGGGAGCCGCAAGCCTACATTTCGTTGTACTGCACTTGTGCCCTAACAATGACAATAAAAGTTGATTTGATTTGATTTGGTAGGAAAAATAGAAAAGCAGAGTATTTTTTAAATGGTGAGAGATTGGGAAATGTTGGTGTTCAGAGGGACCTGGGTGTCCTTGTACACGAATCACTGAAAGTTAACATGCAGGTACAGCAAGCAATTAGGAAAGCAAATGGTATGTTGGCCTTTATTACAAGAGGATTTGAGTATAAGAGTAAAGACGTCTTACTGCAATTATACAGGGCCCTGGTGAGACCACACCTGGAGTATTGTGTACAGTTTTGGTCTCCTTACCTAAGGAAGGATATACTTGCCATAGAGGGAGTGCAACGAAGGTTCACCAGACTGATTCCTGGGATGGGGGGATTGTCCTGTGAGGGGAGATTGAGTAGACTAGGCCTATCTTCTCTAGAGTTTAGAAGAATGAGAGGTGATCTCATTGAAACATACAAAATTCTTACAGGGCTCGACAGGGTAGATGCAGGGAGGATGTTTCCCCTGGCTGGGGAGTCTAGAACGAGGGGCACAGTCTCAGGATAAGGGGTAGGCCATTTAAGACCGAGATGAGGAGGAATTTCTTCACTCAGAGGGTGGTGAATCTTTGGAATTCTCTGCCCCAGAGGGCTGTGGAGGCTCAGTCGTTGAGTATATTCAAGACAGAGATCGATAGATTTTTGAATATTAAGGGAATCAAGGGATATGGGGATAGTGCAGGAAAGTGGCGATGAGGTAGAAGATCAGCCATGATCTCATTGAATGGCGGAGCAGGCTCGAAGGGCCGACTCCTGATCCTATTCTTATATTCTTATGATGAGTCCCCCTGCAAAGGAGGCTTCCTTTCAAGAAGGGTAGCAGGGATAAACCAGGGAATTACAGGCCAGTGAGCCTAACATCAGTGGTAGGGAAATTATTGGAAAAAATTCTGAGGGACAGAATTAGTCTCCACTTGGAGAGGCAAGGATTAATCCAGGATACTCAGCATGGCTTTGTCAGGGGGAGATCATGTCTGACCAATTTGATTGAATTTTTCGAGGGGGTGACTAAGTATGTGGATGAGGGTAGTGCAGTTGATGTAGTCTACATGGACTTCAGTAAGGCTTTTGACAAAGTCCCGCATGGGAGACTGGTCAAGAACGTAAGAGCCCATGGGATCCAGGGCAATTTGGCACATTGGATCCAAAATTGGCTTAGTGGCAGGAGGCAGAGGGTGATGGTCGAAGGTTGTTTTAGTGACTGGAAGCCTGTGTCCAGTGGTGTACTGCAGGGATCAGTGCTGGGTACCTTGCTGTTTGTAGTGTACATTAATGATTTAGATATGAATATAGGACGTATGATCAGTAAGTTCGCAGATGACACCAAAATTGGTGGGGTGGTAAATAGCGAGGAGGGAAGCCTCGGGCGACAGGACGATATCGACAGGATGGTTAGATGGGCAGAACAGTGGCAAATGGAGTTTAACCCTGAAAAGTGTGAGGTGATGCATTTTGGGAGGACTAACAAGGCAAGGGAATACACAATGAATGGTCAGACCCTAGGAAGGACAGAGGATCAGAGGGACCTTGGTGTACATGTACATAGATCCCTGAAGGCAGCAGGACAGGTAGATAAGGTGGTTAAAAAGGCGTATGGGATACTTGCCTTCATTAGCCGAGGCATAGAATATAAGAGCAAGGAGGTTATGATGGAGCTGTACAAAACGCTGGTTAGGCCACAGCTGGAATACTGTGTGCAGTTCTGGTCGCCACACTATAGGAAGGATGTGATTGCGTTGGAGAGGGTGCAGAGGAGATTCACCAGGATGTTACCTGGGCTGGAGCGCTTCAGCTATGAAGAGAGACTGGACAGGCTGGGGTTGTTTTCCTTAGAGCAGAGAAGGCTGAAGGGGGACCTGATGGAGGTGTACAAAATTATGAGGGGCTTAGATAGGGTAGATAGAAAGGAACTATTCCCCTCAGTAGAGTGGTCAATAACCAGGGGGCATAGTTTCAAGGTAAGGGGCAGGAGGTTTAGAGGGGATTTGAGGAAAAACTTTTTCACCCAGAGGGTGGTTGGAATCTGGAACTCACTGCCTGAAAGGGTGGTAGAGGCAGGAACCCTCACAACATTCAAGAAGCATTTAGATGAGCACTTGAAACGCCATAGCATACAAGGCTACGGACCAAGTGCTGGAAAATGGGATTAGAATAGACAGGGCTTGATGGGCGGCGCGGACACGATGGGCTGAAGGGCCTCTTTCTGTGCTGTATGACTATGTGACTCTTTCAACCAGCTAAGCTCACAGGATCGCTCCGAAGCGTTCCGCACCTGTTCCTCCGCCTTCGCCAGCTTCTGCTTCAAGGCGGCGATCTCTTGCTCCATTGGCATCACAATCGACCGCAGCTTCTCCGCGTCTTCCTGCGCCTGTAACCAAGAAGCGTGGCAAGTAAATACACAGAGAGAGAGAAGCTCCCTCTACAGTGTCCCATCAAACACTCCCGGGGCAGGTACAGCACGGGTTAGATACAGAGTAAAGCTCCCTCTACAGTGTCCCATCAAACACTCCCGGGGCAGGTACAGCACGGGTTAGATACAGAGTAAAGCTCCCTCTACACTGTCCCATCAAACACTCCCAGGGCAGGTGCAGCACGGGTTAGATACAGAGTAAAGCTCCCTCTACACTGTCCCATCAAACACTCACAGGGCAGGTACAGCACGGGTTAGATACAGAGTAAAGCTCCCTCTACACTGTCCCATCAAACACTCCCAGGGCAGGTGCAGCACGGGTTAGATACAGAGTAAAGCTCCCTCTACACTGTCCCATCAAACACTCCCAGGGCAGGTACAGCACGGGGTTAGATACAGAGTAAAGCTCCCTCTACACTGTCCCATCAAACACTCCCAGGGCAGGTACAGCATGGGTTAGATACAGAGTAAAGCTCCCTCTACACTGTCCCATCAAACACTCCCAGGGCAGGTACAGCACGGGTTAGATACAGAGTAAAGCTCCCTCTACGCTGCCCATCAAACACTCCCAGGTCAGGTACAGCACGGGTTAGATACAGAGTAAAGCTCCCTCTACACTGTCCCATCTAACACTCCCAGGGCAGGTACAGCACGGGTTAGATACAGAGTAAAGCTCCCTCTACACTGTCCCATCAAACACTCCCAGGACAGGTACAGCACGGGTTAGATATAGAGTAAAGCTCCCTCTACACTGTCCCATCAAACACTCCCAGGGCAGGTACAGCACGGGTTAGATACAGAGTAAAGCTCCCTCTACACTGTCCCATCAAACACTCCCAGGACAGGTACAGCACGGGTTAGATACAGAGTAAAGCTCCCTCGACACTGTCCCGTCAAACACTCCCAGGGCAGGTGCAGCACGGGGTTAGATACAGAGTAAAGCTCCCTCTACACTGTCCCATCAAACACTCCCAGGGCAGGTACAGCACGGGTTAGATACAGAGTAAAGCTCCCTCTACACTGTCCCAACAAACACTCCCAGGGCAGGTACAGCACGGGTTAGATACAGAGTAAAGCTCCCTCAACACTGTCCCATCAAACACTCCCAGGGCAGGTACAGCACAGGGTTGGATACAGAGTAAAGCTCCCTCTGCACTGTCCCATCAAACACTCCCAGGGCAGGTACAGCATGGGTTAGATACAGAGTAAAGCTCCCACTACACTTTCCCATCAAACACTCCCAGGGCAGGTACAGCATGGGTTAGATACAGAGTAAAGCTCCCTCTACACTGTCCCATCAAACACTCCCAGGGCAGGTACAGCACAGGTTCGATACAGAGTAAAGCTCCCTCTACACTTTCCCATCAAACACTCCAAGGGCAGGTACAGCATGGGTTAGATACAGAGTAAAGCTCCCTCTGCACTGTCCCATCAAACACTCCCAGGGCAAGTACAGCACGGGTTAGATACAGAGTAAAGCTCCCTCTACACTGTCCCATCAAACACTCCCAGGGCAAGTACAGCACGAGTTAGATACAGAGTAAAGCTCCCTCTTCACTGTCCCATCAAACATTCCCAGGGCAGGTACAGCACGGGTTAGATACAGAGTAAAGCTTCCTCTACACTGTCCCATCAAACACTCCAGGGGCAGGTACAGTATGGGTTAGGTACAGAGTAAAGCTCCCTCTGCAATGTCCCATCAAACACTCCCAGGGCAGGGACAGCACGGGTTAGATACAGAGTAAAGCTCCCTCTACACTGTCCCATCAAACACTCCCAGGGCAGGTACAACACGGGTTAGATACAGAGTAAAGCTCCCTCTACACTGTCGCATCAAACACTCCCAGGGCAGGTACAGCACGGGTTAGATACAGAGTAAAGCTCCCTCGACACTGTCCCATCAAACACTCCCAGGGCATTTACACCACGGGTTGGATACAGAATAAAGCTCCCTCTACACTGTCCCATCAAACACTCCAGGGGCAGATACAGCATGGGTTAGATACAGAGTAAAGCTCCCTCTACACTGTCCCATCAAACACTCCCAAGGCATTTACACCACGGGTTGGATACAGAATAAAGCTCCCTCTACACTGTCCCCATCAAACACTCCCAGGGCAGGTACAGCACGGGTTAGATACAGAGTAAAGCTCCCTCTACACTGTCCCATCAAACACTCCCAGGGCAGTTACAGCACGGGTTAGATACAGAGTAAAGCTCCCTCTACACTGTCCCATCAAACACTCCCAGGGCAGGTACAGCACGGGTTAGATACCGAGTGAAGTTCCCTCTACACTGTCCCATCAAACACTCCCAGGGCAGGTACAGCACGGGGTTAGATACAGAGTAAAGCTCCCTCTACACCGTGCTATCAAACATTCCCAGGGCAGGTACAGCACAAGGTTAGATACAGAGTAAAGCTCCCTCTACACTGTCCCCATCAAACATTCCCAGGGCAGGTACAGCACGGGTTAGATACAGAGTAAAGCTCCCTCTACACTGTCCCATCAAACACTCCCAGGACAGGTACAGCATGGGGTTAGATGCAGAGTAAAGCTCCCTCTACACTGTCCCATCAAACACTGCCAGGACAGGTACAGCATGGGGTTAGATACAGAGTAAAGCTCCCTCTACACTGTCCAATCAAACACTCCCAGGGCAGTTACAGCACGGGCTAGATACAGAGTAAAGCTTCCTCTACACTGTCCCATCAAACACTCCCAGGGCAGGTACAGCACGAGTTAGATACAGAGTAAAGCTCCCTCTACACCGTCCAATCAAACACTCCCAGGGCAGTTACAGCACGGGCTAGATACAGAGTAAAGCTCCCTCTACACTGTCCCATCAAACACTCTCAGGGCAGGTACAGCACGGGGTTAGATACAGAGTAACGCTCCCTCTACACTGTCCCCATCAAACATTCCCAGGGCAGGTACAGCAAGGGTTAGATACAGAGTAAAGCTCCCTCTACACTGTCCCATCAAACACTCCCAGGGCAGATACAGCACGGGTTCGATACAGAGTAAAGCTCCCTCTGCACTGTCCCATCAAACACTCCCAGGGCAGGTACAGCACGGGTTAGATACAAAGTAAAGCTCCCCCTACACTGTCCCGTCAAACACTCCCAGGGCAGGTACTGCACGGGTTAGATACAGAGTAAAGCTCCCTCTACACTATCCCATCAAACACTCCCAGGGCAGGTGCAGCACGGGTTAGACACAGAGTAAAGTTCCATCTACACTGTCCCGTCAAACACTCCCTGGGCAGGTACAGCACGGGTTAGATACAGAGTAAAGCTCCCTCTGCACTGTCCCCATCAAACACTCCCAGAGCAGGTACAGCACGAGTTAGATACAGAGTAAAGCTCCCTCTACACTGTCCCATCAAACACTCCCAGGACAGGTACAGCATGGGGTTAGATACAGAGTAAAGCTCCCTCTGCACTGTCCCATCAAACACTCCAAGGGCAGGTACAGCATGGGGTTAGATACAGAGTACAGATGCTCCTTACCTTCCTCATGTCGTTCTCCAGATTGTCCTGCGGAAGATTTCCCGACACATGCCTCCGGAGTTTGGCCAACTCCCGCTCCTTGGATTCCTGGTACTGTCTCCATTGTGCCCGCTCCTTCTCCATGGCTTTCAACTGCGCCTCATAGTTACCGAGTGACTCTGGGGTCAGAGACAGGGGGGTAAAAAAAACAACTTTCTGGTTAAAGCACTCTTGGCGCACTGTGCACAGTTCTGGTCTGGTTACACCACACTTGGAGCACTGTGCACAGTTCCGGTCTGGTTAGACCACACTTGGAGTACCGTGCACAGTTCTGGTCTGGTTAGACCACACTTGGGGCACTGTGCACAGTTCTGGTCTCTTTAGACCACACTTGGAGCACTATGCACAGTTCCGGTCTGGTTAGACCACACTTGGAGCACTGTGCACAGTTCTGGTCTGGTTAGACCGCACTTGGAGCACTGTGCACAGTTCTGGTCTGATTAGACCACACTTGGAGCACGGTGCACAGTTCTGGTCTGGTTAGATCACACTTGGAGCACTGTGCACAGTTCTGGTCTGGTTAGACCACACTTGGAGCACTGTGCACAGTTCTGGTCTGGTTAGACCACACTTGGGGCACTGTGCACAGTTCTGGTCTCTTTAGACCACACTTGGAGTACTGTGCACAGTTCTGGTCTGGTTACACCACACTTGGGGCACTGTGCACAGTTCTGGTCTCTTTAGACCGCACTTGGAGCACTGTGCACAGTTCTGGTCTGGTTAGACCACACTTGGAGCACTGTGCACAGTTCTGGTCTGGTTAGACTACACTTGGAGCACTGTGCAGTGTTCTGGTCTGGTTAGACCACACTTGGAGCACTGTGCACAGTTCTGGTCTGGTTAGACCACACTTGGAGCACTGTGCACAGTTCTGGTCTGGTTAGACCACACTTGAGGCACTGTGCACCATTCTGGTCTGGTTAGACCACACTTGGAGCACCGTGCACAGTTCCATTCTGGTTAGACCACACTTGGAGCACCGTGCACAGTTCTGGTCTGGTCTGGTTAGACCACACTTGGAGCACCGTGCACAGTTCTGGTCTGGTTAGACCACACTTGGAGCACCGTGCACAGTTCTGGTCTGGTTAGACCACACTTGGAGCACTGTGCACAGTTCTGGTCTGGTTAGACCACACTTGGAGCACTGTGCACAGTTCTGGTCTGGTTAGACCACACTTGGAGCACCGTGCACAGTTCTGGTCTGGTTAGACCACACTTGGAGCACCGTGCACAGTTCTGGTCTGGTTAGAGCACACTTGGAGCACCGTGCACAGTTCTGGTCTGGTTAGACCACACTTGGAGCACTGTGCACAGTTCATTCTGGTTAGACCACACTTGGAGCACTGTGCACAGTTCTGGTCTGGTTAGACCACACTCTGAGCACTGTGCACAGTTCTGGTCTGGTTAGACCACACTTGGAGCACTGTGCACAGTTCCATTCTGGTTAGACCACACTTGGAGCACCGTGCACAGTTCATTCTGGTTAGACCACACTCTGAGCACTGTGCACAGTTCTGGTCTGGTTAGACCAGACTTGGAGCACTGTGCACAGTTCTGGTCTGGTTAGACCAGACTTGGAGCACCGTGCACAGTTCTGGTCTGGTTAGACCACACTTGGAGCACCGTGCACAGTTCTGGTCTGGTTAGACCACACTTGGAGCACCGTGCACAGTTCTGGTCTGGTTAGACCAGACTTGGAGCACTGTGCACAGTTCTGGTCTGGTTAGACCACACTCTGAGCACTGTGCACTGTTCCGGTCTGGTTAGACCACACTTGGAGCACTGTGCACAGTTCTGGTCTGGTTAGACCACACTCTGAGCACTGTGCACAGTTCTGGTCTGGTTAGACCAGACTTGGAGCACTATGCACAGTTCTGATCTGGTTGGATCAGAAACACGACACAAGTGTGTTAGCCATTCGTGATGCGTGTAAGATCCCGCTTCGATGAGAGTCCCCCTTGCAGGCGCCGCCCGTTGCCACCGAGCGACTTCGGAAGTAGAACCTAAGAGCCTTGACGCCCTCCTCACCCTTCATGATGGTCTGCAGGGAGGCCACCTCCTCCTGGCAGTGCTGCTTCACCTGGTCAATGGCCTCTTGCTTGGTGCTCTCCGACACCGTGGCCACGGCCTTGATGTTTTCCATCTCTGCCAGGGCCTCGGACAGTTGGTACTGCAAGGCCGCCACGCTCAGCCCCGTGGGATCTCCTGAAAGCAGAGGGACCACAAGCCATGTCAGAGTCGGTTCCCGCAACGGGGGCCTGGCTTCTCAGCAAGCCCTGTAAGGAGATGTAGAATCACAGCACAGGAGGAGGACATTCGGCCCATCGTGCCTGTGCCGGCTCTTCGGTCGAGCGCTCCAATTATTCCCACTCCCCTCTGCTCTTTCCCCATAGCCCTGTCAATAATTCCCCTTCAAGTATTTATCCAATTCTCTTCTGAAAGTTACTGTTGAATCTGCTTCCACCGCCCTTTCAGGCAGCGCATTCCAGATCACAACAACTCGCTGCGTAAAACATTCTCCTCATCTCCCCCTCTGGTTCTTTTGCCAATCGCCTTAAATCTGTGTCCTCTGGTTACCGACCCTCCTGCCACTGGAAACAGTTTCTCCTTATTTACTCTATCGAAACCCTTCCTGATTTTGAACACCTGGATTAAATCTCCTCTTAACCTTCTCTGCTCTAAGGAGAACAACCCCAGCTTCTCCAGTCTCTCCACATCACTGAAGTCCCTCATCCCTGGTACCATTCTGGTCAATCTCTCCCTTAACCTTCTCTGCTCTAAGGAGAACAACCCCAGCTTCTCCAGTCTCTCCACATCACTGAAGTCCCTCATCCCTGGTACCATTCTGGTCAATCTCCCCTTAACTTTCTCTGCTCTAAGGAGAACAACCCCAGCTTCTCCAGTCTCTCCACATCACTGAAGTCCCTCATTTCTGGTACCATTCTGGTCAATCTCTCCCTTAGCCTTCTCTGCTCTAAGGAGAACAACCCCAGCTTCTCCAGTCTCTCCACATAACTGAAGTCCCTCATCCCTGGTACCATTTTGGTCAATTTCTCCCTTAACCTTCTGTGGTAAACCACTGTTTGTATTCCACTGTGTACATGTCTGTACATGCCTCGGCTGACTCCTCCCACGAGTCCAGGTATAAAGGTGACTGCTCCACAGTCCCTCTGTATTCTGGACTGGTCGACCACTCGAGGCACACCTTCATTCTCTTGTTAATAAAAGCCTGTTAGTTACTCGCTTAACCTCAGTCTTTTGAGTGATTGATAGCGCATCACCTTCTCTGCTCTAAGGAGAACAACCCCAGCTTCTCCAGTCTCTCCACATCACTGAAGTCCCTCATCCCTGGTAACATTCTGGTCAATCTCCCCTTAACCTTCTCTGCTCTAAGGAGAACAACCCCAGCTTCTCCAGTCTCTCCACATCACTGAAGTCCCTCATCCCCGGTACCATTCTGGTCAATCTCCCCTTAACC
This sequence comes from Somniosus microcephalus, assembly GCF_052327205.1. Classification (NCBI taxonomy): domain Eukaryota; kingdom Metazoa; phylum Chordata; class Chondrichthyes; order Squaliformes; family Somniosidae; genus Somniosus; species Somniosus microcephalus. The sequence goes on along the minus strand of NW_028225179.1, from coordinate 34,003,359 downwards.
TTCTCTGCTCCAAGGAGAACAATCCCAGCTTCTCCAGTCTCTCCACATCACTGAAGTCCCTCATCCCTGGTACCATTCTGGTCAATCTCCCCTTAACCTTCTCTGCTCTAAGGAGAACAACCCCAGCTTCTCCAGTCTCTCCACATGACTGAAGTCCCTCATCGCTGGTACCATTCTGGTCAATCTCCTCTGCACCCTCTCCAAGGCCTTGATATCCTTCCTAAAGTGCGGTGCCCAGAATTGGACACAATACTCCAGCTGGGGTCTAACCAGTGTTTTAGAAAGGGTTTAGCAATAACTTCCTTGCTTTTGTACTCTGTGCCTCTATTAATAAAGCCAAGGATCCCGTATGTTTGTTTAACAGCCTTCGCAACTTGTCCTGCCACCCTCAAAGATTTGTGTACACACCCCCAGGTCTCTCTGTTCCCGCTCCCTTTTTAAAATTGTACCATTTAGTTGATATTGCCTCTCCTTATTCTTCCGACCCAAATGTACCATATTGGACAGGTGACCAAAAGCTTGGTCGAAGAGGTAGAAACATAGAAGATAGGAGCAGGAGTCGGCCATTCGGCCCCTCGAGCCTGCTCCGCCATTCAATGAGATCATGGCTGATCATCCAAACTCAGTACCCTGTCCCTGCCTTCTCCCCATATCCCTTGATCCCTTTAGCCTTAAGAAATATATCCAACTCTTTCTTGAATATATTTAATGAATTGGCCTCCACTGCCCTCTGTGGTAGAGAATTCCACAGGTTCACCGCTCTCTGGGTGAAGAAATTCCTCCTCATCTCTGTCCTAAATGGCTTACCCCTTATCTTTAGACTGTGACCCCTGGTTCTGGACTCCCCCGCCATCGGGAACATCCTTCCTGCATCTAGGCTGTGTAGTCACAGAATCACAGAATCACAGAAACCCCACAGTGCAGATAGAGGCCATTTTGGCCCATCGAGCCTGCACCGACACATATCCCACCCGATCCCCGTAACCCCACGTATTTAATCCCCCTAACACTAAGGGTCAATTTATCATAGCCAATCATCCTAACCCGCACATCTTTGGACTGTGGGAGGAAACCGGAGCACCCGGAGAAAACCCACGCAAACACGGGGAGAATGTGCAAACTTCACACAGACAGTCACCCGAGGCCGGATTCGAACCCGGGTCCCTGGCGTTGTGAGGCAACAGTGCTAACCACTATGCCACCGTGCTGCCCATCCTGTTAGAATTTTATAAGTTTCAATGAGATCCCCTCTCATTCTTCTAAACTCCAGCGAATATAAGCCCAATCGACCCAATCTCTCCTCTTACGTCATTCCTGCCATCCCAGGTATCAGCCTGGTGAATCTTCGCTGCACTCCCTCCATGGCAAGAACATCCTTCCTCAGATAGGGCGACCAAAACTGCACACAATACTCAAGGTGTGGTCTCACCAAGGCCTTGTACAACTGCAGCAAGACATCCTTGCTCCTGTACTCAAACCCTCTCGCTACGGAGGCCAACATACCATTTGCCTTCTTAACCGCCTGCTGCACCTGCATGCTTACCTTTAGCGACTGGTGCACAAAGACACCCAGGTCTCGTTGCACTTCCCCTTCTCCCAATCTATTGCCGTTCAGATAATAATCTACCTTCCTGTTTTTGCCATCAAAGTGGATAACCTCGCATTTAGCCACATTATACTGCATCTGCCCAATCGCCCAACCTGTCCAAATCGTACTGGAGTTTCTCGGCATCCTCCTCACAGCACACACGCCCACCCAGCTTTGTGTCGTCTGCAAACTTGGAGATATTACATCTAGTTCCCTCGTCTAGATCATCTATCTATATATAAAGCGGCTCTTCTGTCTGTCCCGATGTCTGCCCCGATGTCTGTCTGTCCCTCCGTGTTCTATACGTTTGAAAGTTACAGAGCGTACCGACGCGCGCCTCGCCTCAAAAGAAAGCTTGCGATTCCGGACCGGTCATAGGCGTATTTACGTTTCGGCCGGACAAAAATCCCGCCCGCGGTATCCCAAAAACGTTCAGCGTTCCGCTCATTAGCATCTCATTAGCGACCGTGTGACGTTGAGGTCCACCAATCGGACGGCGGGTTCCTTCCTACAGTTGAGTGTCGAGTGACTCGACGATTGACCAATCCTACACTTCGGTGACCTGACCGGTCGACCAATCGGTGCGTGTGTGGGCGGGCCTTATCCATCTTGATTTTTCACAATTTTTTTCCCCCACACTTTCTGTGTGTTAGGGAACTAAGGTAAATATTTTAATGATGTGTTAGGGAATTAGAATATTTTAATGATGTGTTGGGGAATTAAATAACAATTTAATAGGGGGGGGGGAGAGCCTCGGGAAATCGCGGGGGGGGGGGGAGAGCATCGGGAAATCGCGGGGGGGGGGGGAGAGCCTCGGGAAATCGCGGGGGCGGGGGGAGAGCCTCGGGAAATCGCGGGGGGGGGGGGGGAGAGCCTCGGGATATCGCGGAGGGGGGGGGGGGGGAGAGCCTCGTGAAATCGCGGGGGGGGCGAGCCTCGGGAAATCGCGGGGGGCTCGCACTGACCGCGCATGCGCCGCCCGCACTGACCGCGCATGCGCCGCCCGCCCGCCCACAGCGGCCGTCCATCAGCCGCGCGATACGCGGGGTCCTCAGCTCCGGACCTCAGGCGCTAGGCAGGGGGAGGGGCCGGAGAGAGGGACAGAGGGGAGTGGGGGAGCGGGGGAGGGAGGGAGGGAGACAGGGGAGGGGAGGGAGAGGAGGGGAGGGAGAGGAGAGGAGGGGAGGGAGAGGAGGGGAGGGGAGGGAGGGATAGGACAGGGAGATGACATGACAGGGAGAGGGGGGACACACAGGGGCAGGGAGACCAAGCGCCCCAAAATTGCCCTCGCAACGCGGGGCTCCCCAGCTAGTTAATGTATATTGTGAGTAGCTGGGGTCCTAGGACCTATCCCTGCGGTACCCCACTAGTCACTGCCTGCCACTCGGAAAAAGACCCGTTTATTCCAACTCTTTGCTTCCTGTCTGCCAACCAGTTCTCTATCCAATACAGTACCTTGCCCCCAATCCCATGTGCCTTAACTTTGCACTCTAGTCTCTTATGTGGGTCGGTTTTAAGGAGCATCTTAATGGAGGAGAGGCGGAGAGGTTTAGGGAGGGAATTCCAGAGCTTAGGGTCCGGGCAGCTGGAGGCCCGGCCGCCAATGGTGGAGCGATGGAAATAGAGAGGCCAGAATTGGAGGAACGCAGAGATCTCGGAGGGCTGTAGGCACTGAGGGAACATGGAAAGGGTGGACAGCTTTAAGTTCCTCGGAGTCCACATCACAGAAGACCTCTCCTGGTCCCTCAACACCTCCTCTTTGGTGAAGAAGGCCCAGCAGCGCCTATATTTCCTAAGGAGGCTGAAGGGATGTAACCTGTCACCCCTGATCCTCTCTAACTTTTACCGCTGCACAATAGAGAGCATCCTGACGAACTGTATCACAGTATGGTATGGCAGCTGTAGCTACTATGACCGGAAAGCCCTGCAGCGGGTAGTCAAAACTGCCCAACGCATTACCGGCACCCGGCTACCGACCATAGAGAACATCTACCAGAAACGCTGTCTACGGAGGTCACGGTCCATCATCAAAGACCCTACCCACCCCAGCCACAGTCTGTTCGCCCCCCTGCCATCTGGGAGACGCTACAGATGCATTCGCACCCGTATGACCAGATTTAGGAACAGCTTCTTTCCCAGGGCTGTCATCCTACTGAACTCCACAAATAAACTCTAAAGCCTGCACACCTGCCAATGCACTTTATTATGGTTATGTTTATGTTAATGTATTACAAGCCAAATGTATGTGGAATGTGTAAATGTCTTAATCTAAATGTACACTCTCGGGAGCCGCAAGCTTACATTTCGTTGTACTGCACTTGTGCACTAACAATGACAATAAAAGTTGATTTGATTTGATTGATTGTTTGTAGGGGCTGGAGGAGGTTACAGAGAGGGGCGAGGAGGCCGTAGAGGGATTTGAACAGGAGGATGAGAATTTTAAACTTCGAGGCGTTGCCGGGCCGGAGGCCAATGTAGGTCAGCGAGCACAGGGGGTGATGGGTGAACGGGACTCGCTGCGATGGGTGAATGGTAGCAACAGGAGTTTGGGATGAGGTCATGTTTATGGAGGCTGGAAGATGGGAGGGCGGATAGGAGAGCGTTGGGATGAGCTGAGTCTGGAGGGGAGAAAGGCCCGGATGAGGGTTTCAGCAGCGGATGAGCTGAGGCAGGGGCGGAGACGGACAACGTTACGGAGGTGGAAGTAGGCGGTCTTGGTGATGGAGAGGATCTGCTGCTCGGAAGCTCAGCTCAGGTTCAAAGAATGCGATGGTCAGATTCAGCCTCAGACAATTCCCAGGGGATCGGCTGCACTGTCGGAGGGGCAGTACTGAGGGAGCGCCGCACTGTCGGAGGGGCAGTACTGAGGGAGCGCCGCACTGTCGGAGGGGCTGTACTGAGGGAGCGCCGCACTGTCGGAGGGGCAGTACTGAGGGAGCACCGCACTGTCGGAGGGGCAGTACTGAGGGAGCGCCGCACTGTCGGAGGGGCAGTACTGAGGGAGCGCCGCACTGTCGGAGGGGCTGTACTGAGGGAGCGCCGCACTGTCGGAGGGGCAGTACTGAGGGAGTGCCGCACTGTCGGAGGGGCAGTACTGAGGGAGCGCCGCACTGTCGGAGGGGCAGTACTGAGGGAGCGCCGCACTGTCGGAGGGGCAGTACTGAGGGAGCTCCGCACTGTCGGAGGGGCTGTACTGAGGGAGTGCCGCACTGTCGGAGGAGCAGTACTGAGGGAGCGCCGCACTGTCGGAGGGGCAGTACTGAGGGAGCGCCGCACTGTCGGAGGGGCAGTACTGAGGGAGCGCCGCACTGTCGGAGGGGCAGTACTGAGGGAGCGCCGCACTGTCGGAGGGGCAGTACTGAGGGAGCGCCGCACTGTCGGAGGGGCTGTACTGAGGGAGTGCCGCACTGTCGGAGGAGCAGTACTGAGGGAGCGCCGCACTGTCGGAGGGGCAGTACTGAGGGAGTGTCGCACTGTCGGAGGGACAGTACTGAGGGAGCGCCGCACTGTCGGAGGGGCAGTACTGAGGGAGCGCCGCATTGTGGGAGGGGCAGTGCTGAGGGAACGCCGCATTGTGGGAGGGGCAGTACTGAGGGAGTGCCGCACTGTCGGAGGGGCAGTGCTGAGGGAGCGCCGCACTGTCGGAGGGGCAGTGCTGAGGGAGTGCCGCACTGTCGGAGGGGCAGTGCTGAGGGAGCGCCGCACTGTCAGAGGGGCAGTACTGAGGGAGCGCCGCACTGTCGGAGGGGCAGTACTGAGGGAGCGCCGCATTGTGGGAGGGGCAGTGCTGAGGGAACGCCGCATTGTGGGAGCGCAGTACTGAGGGAATGCCGCACTGTCGGAGGGGCAGTACTGAGGGAGTGCCGCACTGTCGGAGGGGCAGTACTGAGGGAGCGCCGCACTGTCGGAGGGGCAGTACTGAGGGAGTGTCGCACTGTCGGAGGGGCAGTACTGAGGGAGCGCCGCACTGTCGGAGGGGCAGTACTGAGGGAGCGCCGCACTGTCGGAGGGGCAGTACTGAGGGAGTGCCGCACTGTCGGAGGGGCAGTGCTGAGGGAGCGCCGCACTGTCGGAGGGGCAGTACTGAGGGAGTGCCGCACTGTCGGAGGGGCAGTGCTGAGGGAGCGCCGCACTGTCGGAGGGGCAGTACTGAGGGAGTGCCGCACTGTTGGAGGGGCAGTGCTGAGGGAGCGCCGCACTGTCGGAGGGGCAGTACTGAGGGAGTGCCGCACTGTCGGAGGGGCAGTACTGAGGGAGCGCCGCACTGTCGGAGGGACAGTACTGAGGGAGCGCCGCACTGTCGGAGGGGCAGTACTGAGGGAGCGCCGCACTGTCGGAGGGGCAGTACTGAGGGAGCGCCGCACTGTCGGAGGGGCAGTACTGAGGGAGTGCCAGACTGTGTAAGAATTCGCAATAATTTACAGTTCTGAAGATTCATGTTTTTGATTAAAGGATCCCTGAGCGATGTGCTTTTAACTTTCCAGGGATAAAATGGCTGTCACCACATGGCCGAAGACAAGGAAAATGCTTTGTTTCCAAAGCAACTGAATGCTATTAGCATTTGTTTAGATACACCTGAAACTGCAGAAGAGACGTTTGCACCTTGAATGGGAAGCGTTAACATCTTGAATGGGTTTCCAATCACCCAGTACTGGACTATAGAGCAGATGTATCCCCTTTTTGTTTCAGCAAAGGGAGCTCTGAAAATCACATTAACTCAATCTAACCACTTTGAGTTAGCCTATCACAGCTTTGGGGTTAATTTTGCACACAGCCCTTGCAAGGCACGGATGTGAGGGGCTCACCAGGTATAAAAAAAGGGCTGAGCAGCCAGCTCGCTCTCTTGGCTCTTGACTCTCTTGACTTCCTGGGACGATAAGGTGAGCTCTCTCTCTCTCTCTTCGCTGGACCATGTGAGCAGAGATTTTCTGACTCTCAACAAGGCAACTTAGCAGGAGTTAAGGGGGGGGGTTGGTGATTTAAGGGAATTGCTAAGATTGTTTAAATAACATTGTAGCCATTGTATCCCTCGTTTTTGCCGTGTGTACCCCCTTGATATATAGTTTTACAATTTTACTGTGTTCGTGTGGGATAGTTTGATATTGTGATTGTAGTTTCTTTTAGTTAATAAAGCTTGATAATTTTCTCTCATCCAAACCACGTGTTCCGTTTTAATATCATTAATTATAGGTTCCTCCACTCAGAACTAAAGGAGGGGTAGCGATTCGGTACCGCTGTTTGTAAATTGGTTTAGAGTGCAGCAGCAAAAAGACTGCTGGCCAGGTAGATTACCTTAAACCAGTTTAAACGAAGCCCCCGAAATCCTTACAACTGTGGGAGGGGCAGTACTGAGGGAATGCCGCACTGTGGGAGGGGCAGTACTGAGGGAGCGCCGCACTGTCGGAGGGGCAGTACTGAGGGAGCGCCGCACTGTCGGAGGGGCAGTACTGAGGGAATGCCGCACTGTGGGAGGGACAGTACTGAGGGAGCGCCGCACTGTCGGAGAGGCAGTACTGAGAGAGCGCCGCACTGTGGGAGGGGCAGTACTGAGGGAGCGCCGCACTGTCGGAGGGGCAGTACTGAGGGAATGCCGCACTGTCGGAGGGGCAGTACTGAGGGAGCGCCGCACTGTCGGAGGGGCAGTACTGAGGGAGTGCCGCACTGTCGGAGGGGCAGTACTGAGGGAGCGCTGCACTGTCGGAGGGGCAGTACTGAGGGAGCGCCGTATTGTGGGAGGGGCAGTGCTGAGGGAACGCCGCATTGTGGGAGCGCAGTACTGAGGGAATGCCGCACTGTCGGAGGGGCAGTACTGAGGGAATGCTGCACTGTCGGAGGGGCAGTACTGAGGGAGCGCTGCACTGTCGGAGGGGCAGTACTGAGGGAGCGCTGCGCTGTCGGAGGGGTAGTACTGAGGGAATGCCGCACTGTTGGAGGAGCAGTGCTGAGAGCGTGCTGCCCTGTCGGAGGGGCAGTACTGAGGGAGCGCCGCACTGTCGGAGGGGCAGTACTGAGGGAATGCCGCACTGTCAGAGGGGCAGTACTGAGAGAGCACTGACCTGTCGGAGGGACGGTACTGAGGGAGCGCCGCATTGTCGGAGGGGCAGTACTGAAGGAATGCCGCACTGTCGGAGGGACGGTACTGAGGGAGCGCCGCATTGTCGGAGGGGCAGTACTGAAGGAATGCCGCACTGTCGGAGGGACGGTACTGAGGGAGCGGCGCACTGTCAGAGAGGCAGTACTGAGGTGTAGGGTTTGAAAATCCACAACCACGTTTTATTGGAGCCCTCTAAGGGCAAGGTGACCAAAATTGGATTGCCCTACACAGTTTAAAACCAACATTTTCGGCCAATGCAGTGGTCCCGAAAAGCAGGCTGGGATATCTGAATACAGGGGACTGTGGTTCAGAAGCGAGCCATAGATGTCGGCCAATCGAAACAAAGTGCATTCTCAAAGGCCAATCAGGGGACTGAGTCGGGCCTGAAGCAAGGAAATCCCCGGCCAATGGAGACTACCCGGCCCAGGTTTGAATATGTGACTCACCCCTAATCGAGCTATGCGTACAGGCCATCATCACCTTAATCAACTCAGACTAGGGACAATAGTTTTGGGATCACTACAGTTAAGAGGTGGCCCAAAATAATCAAGTCCCAGGACTGACACAATGGGACAGCAGACTTGGAGGAGCCGCTGTGCACTCAAAACAATACCCCTGCCCTCACACTTGTAAACACCAATTTAATTGAGCGCGAAGAGGCCGAAATGGAATTGGGTATAAAATACAGAACCAAGAGATTATTAGGTGTCCAGAAGAAAGAGCAGGAGAGCGAGTTAACAAGCTGAGGGAGAGACGAGCTGGGGCGAACTACCATCTAAAGAACTCCAACCACGCTGATGAGAAGATCCACCATCAGGCCCCAGACTCAATCGGCATACTGAAAGTTTACTCCGCTACCAGGCGGCGCAACATCACCGCAAGAAACCGCACCGTATACCGACTCCCGTCCCGGGGACCTCGACAAGAAGACACCAACGACCGAAGTGGCTGTGGAAGACGGCATTCACTCCCGCTATTTCCGGAGCCTTTTCCATCAAGCACAAACCAACCAACCAACAGCAACAACCCAACAACCGCACTCAAAATAGGCTGTGAGTATAATCCAAGGGCCTGCAACTGTCAGGCTAGTCTAGGTAGGAAAGTGGGTTGGTGGGATTGGACTTGGTAAAGTTAAAACAGTGTAAAACATTTTCGTGATGTCCGTTCTCTCCCATATTTTATTTATAGTTATAGAGTGTGTGTGTTTATTACGCTTGTGGTAGAACCAAATAAAATTGGTTGTCACCTGTTCTTTTCCAAGGACTACTTGTCTCCGAGTGTCTATTTAAAGAGCATCGTTCTCCACCCAAATGCTGGAGTTAGAACCAGATAGGGGCATTAGGGCGCTTCGAACCCGCCAAACAAGGGAACAGCAGACTAGGGAAAAGAGAGAGGACTCCAGGAGCACCCCACAGCTTAGGTATAAACTGTGCGGGTCGCCACCGTATTTTAGTCCTCCTCTATAAGCTGTTGTTCTCTATCTCCTTAGAGGGTGTTTAGTGACACCGGACCTGCAGGCTAACATAAGCTGCAAGGGTATAAAGGAGACAGAGGCCCAATACATTAACAGGCACTAAAGACGCCTGTAATTGGGCAGAAAATAAACCCCCTACAGGGCAGTACTGAGGGAGCGGCGCACTGTCGGTGGGGCAGTACTGAGGGAGCACCGCACTGTCGGTGGGGCAGTACTGAGGGAGCGGCGCACTGTCGGTGGGGCAGTACTGAGGGAGCACCGCACTGTCGGTGGGGCAGTACTGAGGGAGCGGCGCACTGTCGGTGGGGCAGTACTGAGGGAGCACCGCACTGTCGGTGGGGCAGTACTGAGGGAGGGCCGCACTGTCGGAGGAGCAGGACTGAGGGAGCGCCGCACTGTCGGAGAGACAGTACTGAGGGAGCGCCGCACTGTCGGAGGGGCAGTACTGAGGGAGCGCCGCACTGTCGGAGGGGCAGTACTGAGGGAGCACCGCACTGTCGGAGGGGCAGTACTGAGGGAGCGCCGCACTGTCGGAGGGGCAGTACTGAGGGAGCACCGCACTGTCGGAGGTGCAGTACTGAGGGAGCGCCGCACTGTCGGAGGGGCAGTACTGAGGGAGATCTTAACTGTCGGAGGTGCAATTTTTCATCTGCTCTCTCAGGTGGACGTAACAGATCCCACGACCACTATTGGAAGAAGAGCAGGGTTGGAGTTCTCCCCGGTGTCGTGGGGCGAATAATTATCCCTCAACCAAGATCACTAAAAACAGGTGCTCGAATCATTGATCACATTGCTGTTCGTGGGAGCTTGCTGTGTGCAAATTAGCCATTCGGCCCCTCGAGCCTGCTCCGCCATTCAATGCGATCATGGCTGATCATCCAATTCAGTACCCTGTCCCTGCCTTCTCCCCATATCCCTTGATCCCTTTAGCCTTAAGAAATATATCCAACTCCTTCTTGAATATATTTAATGAATTGGCCTCCACTGCCTTCTGTGGTAGAGAATTCCACAGGTTCACCACTCTCTGGGTGAAGAAATTCCTCCTCATCTCAGTCCTAAATGGCTTACCCCTTATCCTTAGACTGTGACCCCTGGTTCTGGACTCCCCGACCATCGGGAACATCCTTCCTGCATCTAGTCTGTCTAGTCCTGTTAGAATTTTATAAGTTTCAATGAGATCCCCTCTCATTCTTCTAAACTCTAGCGAGTATAATCCCAATCGACCCAATCTCTCCTCATACGTCATTCCTGCCATCCCAGGTATCAGTCTGGTGAATCTTCGCTGCACTCCTTCCATGGCAAGAACATCCTTCCTCAGATAAGATTTAAAGAAGCGCAGATGTCTCGGGGGGTTGGAGGAGATTACAGAGATAGGGAGGGGTGAGGCCATGGAGGGATTTAAAAACAAGGATGAGAATTTTTAAATCGAGGCGTTGCTTAACCGGAGTGGGGGCGGGACCTAGATGAGGAGAGGGGGCGGGGCCTGTGATGGGGAGAGGGGGCGGGGCCTGTGATGGGGAGAGGGGGCGGGGCCTGTGATGGGACGGGGCCTGTGATGGGGAGAGGGGCGGGGCCTGTGATGGGGAGAGGGGCGGGGCCTGTGATTGGGGTGGGGCCTGTGATGGGGCGGGGACTGTGATGGGGCGGGGACTGTGATGGGGCGAGGGACCGGGGCCTGTGATGGGGGCGAGGGCGTGGGGCCTGTGATGGGGAGAGGGGGCGGGGCCTGTGATGGGGAGAGGGGGCGGGGCCTGTGATGGGGAGAGGGGGCGGGGCCTGTGATGGGGCGGGGCCTGTGATGGGGAGAGGGGGCGGGGCCTGTGATGGGGAGAGGGGGCGGGGCCTGTGATGGGGAGAGGGGGCGGGGCCTGTGATGGGGAGAGGGGGCGGGGCCTGTGATGGGAGAGGGGGCGGGCCCTGTGATGGGGAGAGGGGGCGGGCCTGTGATGGGAGGGGGCGGGGCCTGTGATGGGAGAGGGGGCGGGGCCTGTGATGGGAGAGGGCGGGGCCTGTGATGGGGAGCTGGCGGGGCCTGTGTTGGGGAGAGGGGGCGGGGCCTGTGATGGGGAGAGGGGCGGGGCCTGTGATGGGGAGAGGGGCGGAGCCTGTGTTGGGGAGAGGGGGCGGGGCCAGTGATGGGGAGAGGGGGCGGGGCCAGTGATGGCGGAGAGGGCGGGGCCTGTGATGGGGTGGGGCCTGTGATGGGGTGGGGCCTGTGTTGGGGAGGGGGCGGGGCCTGTGATGGGGAGAGAGGGGCGGGGCCTGTGTTGGGGAGCGGGGGGCGGGCCTGTGATGGGGGCAGGCCTGTGATGGAGAGAGGGGGTGGGGCCTGTGATGGGGAGAGGAGGCGGGGCCTGTGATGGAGGGGGCGGGGCCTGTGATGGAGAGAGGGGGGCGGGGTCTGTGATGGGGCGGGGCCAGTGATGGGGAGAGGGGGGTGGGGCCTGTGATGGGGCCAGGGGGTGGGGCCTGTGATGGGGCCAGGGGGTGGGGCCTGTGATGGGGCGGGGCCTGTGATGGGAGAGGGGGTGGGGCCTGTGATGGGGAGGGGGGGTGGGGCCTGTGATGGGGAGAGGGGGTGGGGCCTGTGATGGGGAGAGGGGGTGGCGGCCTGTGATGGGGAGAGGGGGTGGGGCCTGTGAAGGGGAGAGGGGGTGGGGCCTGTGATGGGGAGAGGGGGTGGGGCCTGTGATGGATGAGGGGCGGGGCCTGTGATGGAGGAGGGGTCTGTGACGGAGGGGCGGGGCCTGTGATGGAGGGGGCGGGGCCTGTGATGGGGGGGGGGCGGTGATGGGGCGGGTCCTGTGATGGGGGAGAGGGGGCTGTGATGGGGAGGGGCCTGTGATGGGGAGGGGGGTGTGTGGCCTATGATGGAGGAGGGGCGGGGCCTGTGATGGGTGGGGCCTGTGTTGGGAGGGGGCGGGGCCAGTGATGGGAAGAGGGGGCGGGGCCTGTGATGGGGAAAGGGGGCGGGGCCTGTGATGGAGGAGGGGGCGGGCCCTGTGATGGAGGAGGGGCCTGTGATGGAGAGGGCCTGTGATGGAGGAGGGGGGCGGGGCGGGGCGGGGCTAATGGACGTTGAAGGGGGCGGGGTCGAAGTCGGGGTTAAAGGTCGTCATGCGGCCTAGTCGCCGCCTGTCGCCTCTGCTGGATTTTCGCGGCCCCCGGTTAACTCCTTCCCTCCTCTGCCATGCCTTACCGCCTCCGCCGGCCCGCGGGTCGCTGCTGCCGCTCTCCATCCCTCGCTCTGTTTCTTTCTTTCTCTTTCTCTTTCTCTCTCTTCAATCCTCCTTCCTCAGAAAGCCGACCAGCTGCAGCCTGCCGCCATTTCCTCCTTCCGTGCGGGGCCTGGAGGAGCGAGCGGTGGTCCTCCAGTATCCCAGAGAGCCGCGCGGGGCCTGGAGGAGCGAGCGGTGGTCCTCCAGTATCCCAGAGAGCCGCGCGGGGCCTGGAGGAGCGAGCGGTGGTCCTCCAGTATCCCAGAGAGCCGCGCGGGGCCTGGAGGAGCGAGCGGTGGTCCTCCAGTATCCCAGAGAGCCGCGCGGGGCCAGCAGGAGCGATCGGCGGTCCTCCAGTATCCCAGGGAACTGTGCGGGGCCTGGAGGAGCGATCCTCCAGTATCCAGGGAACTGTGCGGGGCCTGGAGGAGCGCTGGGTGGTCCTCCAGAATCCCAGGAAACTGTGCGGGGCCTGGAGGAGCGATCGGCGGTCCTCCAGTATCCCAGGGAGCCGTGCGGGGCTGGGAGACCTGGAGGACCTGCGCAGCGCCCCCCTGAGGCCCGGCAGGAGCAGCCGTGGCCTGTGCTCGCCTTATAGACAAATAGACAATTCCCATTTCTGGATCAGTATGTTGAGGAACCAACCAGGAAACAGGCTATTTTAGATCTAGTATTGTGCAATGAAAAAGAGTTAATAACCCAACATAGACAACATCCATTGCATTCCCTTCATCAATCCTTCCCGTTACTTCATCAAAAATTCAATTAGATAGTCAAACACGACCAGCCTTTTACAAATCCGTGTTGGCTCTCCTTAATTAGCTTAAACCTCTCCAAGTGCCCGTCAATTTTTTTCCTTGATTATTGTTTCTAAAACTTTACCCACCACTGATGTTTAAACTGACCGGCCTGTAGTTACTAGGATTGTCCTTACACCCTTTCTTGAACAATGGTCACACAACACCAGGTTATAGTCCAACAGTTTTATTTGAAATCACAAGCTTTCGGAGCGCTGCTCCTTCATCAGGTGAAGTGGAGAGAAGCATAATGACACAGCTTATATAGTCAGAGAACACTGCCAGATGATTACACGTAATCTTTCTAACTGCCATTTATCACACCTCGGCAGAGAGATAATCACAGCAATCAAAGGTGTGAATGGTGTCCAAACAGGTCAGTCTGACAAACAGACAGTGAGACAAACACGGGACACAACCAACAGAGTACCCTTCATCGTCCAGTACTTCCCCGGAGCGGAGAAACTACGCCATGTTCTTCGCAGCCTTCAACATGTCATCGATGACGACGAACACCTCGCTAAGGCCAGTCCCCACGCCTCCACTACTCGCCTTCAAACAGCCCGCCCTAACCTCAAACAGACCATCGTTCGCAGCAAATTACCCCAGCTTTCAGGAGAACAGCGACCACGACACCACAGAACCCTGCCACCATCATCACACGTGAGGACACCACCCACCAGGCACATGGTACATACTTCATGTGACTCGGCCAACGTTGTCTACCTCATACGTTGCAGGAAAGGATGCCCCGGAGCATGGTACATCGGCGAGACCATGCAGACACTGCGACAACGGATGAATGGACACCGCGCAACAATCGCCAGGCAGGAGTGTTCCCTCCCAGTCGGGGAACACTTCAGCAGTCAAGGACATTCAGCCTCCGATCTTCGGGTAAGCATTCTCCAAGGCGGCCTTCGAGACACACGATAATGCAAAATCGTAGAGCAGAAACTGATAGCCAAGTTCCGCACTCATGAGGACGGCCTCAACCGGGATCTTGGGTTCATGTCACGCTACATGTAACCCCACCTGACGTAGGGTCATCCAGACTTGAGTCGTCGTTGGTTTGTTCTCTACACAGATGCGGCCGGACCTGCTGTGATTTGCAGCAAAGAAAATGTTTTTTGTCTGTTTTTTGTTTTTCATACGGACCCCAGCATCTGCAACATTTGACCCCTTGTGACCCCACCTCATTGTTCTTTGATGTAATGTTTTCCTGACTGACCTGTTTGGATACTAGTCACACCTTTGATTGCTGTGATTATCTCTCAGCCGAGGTGTGATAAATGGCAGTTAGAAAGATTACCTGTAAACATCTGACATTATTCTCTGACTATATAATCTGTGTCTATAGGCATCTCTCCACTTCACCTGACGAAGGAGCAGCGCTCCGAAAGCTTGTGATTTCAAATAAAACTGTTGGACTATAACCTGGTGTTGTGTGACTTCTTACATTTGTCCACCCCAGTCCAACACCGGCATCTCCACACCACTTGAACAATGGTGTCACATTTGCCACTTTCCAACCCTCGGCCACCTCTCCCGCATCTAGGGAAGATTGGAAAATTATGGCAAGCCCTTCCGCTTAGTAAACACCGATACAAAGTACTCATTGAGTATTCTAGCCTTGCCCTGCGCCTCTAAGCATATATCACTGCTTTTTTTGATTATATATAAATGACCTGGATAATAAGAACATAAGAAATAGGAGCAGGAGTAGGCATACGACCCCTCGGGCCTGCTCCACCATTCAATAGGATCATGGCTGATCTGAATCTAGACTCACGTCCACTTCCGTGCCCTCTCCCCGTAACCCCTAATTCTCCTTGTCTGCTAGGAAAATGTCTCTCTCCATTTTTAATTTATTTAATGTTGCAGCTTCCACAGCTCTCTGGGTAGCAAATTCCATAGATTTACTACCCTCTGAGTGAAGAAGTTTCTCCACATCTCATTTTTGAAAGGGCAGCCCCTTATTCTAAGATTATGACCCCTAGTTCTGGTCTCACCCATCAGTGGAAACATCCTCCCCGCATCCACCCGATCAAGCCCCCTCACAATCTTATATGTTTCGATAAGATCGCCTCTCATTCTTCTGAACTCCAATGAGTAGAGTCCCAACCTTTCCTCATACGTCAACCCCCTCATCTCTGGAATCAACCGAGTGAACCTTCTCTGAACCGCCTCGAGAGCAAGTATATCTTTTCTTAAATATTGGAATACAGAGTCGAATTTCTAAATTTGACAATGACACCAAACGTGGGGGTGTGGCAAACAGTGAGGAGGATACCAGTGAACTGCGACAGGACATAGAAAGGCTAGCAGAATGGACAGACAAGTGGCAGATGGAATTTAATACAGAGAAGTGTGAGGTGATGCTTTTTGGCAGAAGGAACAGGGAGAGGCAATATACACTTAATGGCACAGTTTTAAAGTGTGTGCAGGGACAGAGGGACCTGGGAGTAATGTGCAAAGGTCCCTGAAGGTGGCGGGGTCATATTGAGAGAGTGGTTAACAAAGCATATGGGATCTTGGGCTTCATAAATAGAGGTATTGAGTACAAAAGTAGAGAAGTTATGCTGAACTTTATAAAGCGCTGGTTAGGCCCACAACTGGAGTATTGCGTCCAGTTCTGGTCACTACACTTTAGGAAGGGTGTGAAGGCCCTTGAGAGGGTGCAGAGGAGATTTACCAGAATGTTCCGGGGATGGGGGGGGTCTTAGCTACAAGGACAGGTTGGAGAAGCTGGATTTGTTTGCATTAGAGCAAAGGAGGTTGAGGGGTGATTTGATGGAGGTGTACAAGATTATGACTGGTTTGGATAGGCTAGACGGGGAAAGGCTGTTCCCACTAGTTGATGGTACAAGGACTAGGGGACACAGATTTAAGGTTTTGGGCAAGAGATACGGGAGGGACGTGAGGAAAAACTTTTTTACGCAGCGAGTGGTGAGGACCTGGAACTCGCTGCCGACGGAAGTGGTAGAAGCGGAGACACTCAATGTTTTCAAGGGGAGACTGGATAGGCACTTGAGGGAAATAAACTTGCAGGCTACGGGGATAGAGCGGGGGAATGGGATCTGACTGGATTGCTCCACAGAGAGCCGGCACGGACTCGATGGGCCGAATGGCCTCCTTCTGTGCTGTTATGACTCTATAATATGATAGAATTTTATATTGAGTTTGAGAATGATTTAGTTAAATCTGAAACTAGGATCTTCAATCTAAACAAAGCAAACTACGTAGGTATGAGAGGGCGAGTTGGCTAAGGTAGATTGGGAAACTACACCAAAAGGTGTGACAGTGGACGAGCAATGGCTAGCATTTAAACGTAAGAAGTCACACAACACCAGGTTATAGTCCAACAGTTTTATTTGAAATCACAAGCTTTCGGAGCGCTGCTCCTTCGTCAGGTGAAGTGGAGAGATGCATAATGACACAGCTTATATAGTCAGAGAATAATGCCAGATGATTACAGGTAACTCTTCTAACTGCCATTTATCACACCTCGGCAGAGAGATAATCACAGCAATCAAAGGCGTGAATGGTGTCCAAACAGGTCAGTCAGGAAAACATTACATCAAAGAACAATGACCTGTGTAAGATTCGAAAATTTTCATTATATAATCACACAAGATAACAGGATTAATAATACAGCTTTATTGACCAAAAGAAGCTTGTACAGAAAACCCTTTGCTAAAAAGGGGCATACAAAATGGCCGCCGGACCTCGTGATCAGTTTCTTGGACCATTTGATTTCTGTTACTGCAAAGCCAGACAGGCTTGTGGATTGAGAGCAGTAAGCCCGCGAAAGCAGTATCGGGAAACCGAAACTCAGGGAAATGGGCATACATATTCAATTGGATTCTAAGTACAAGACAGTGTTTCAGGCAAACAGGATGGGGCCCATCAAGATATGGGCGGACAATTGAATGAACACTTAAACGGTTTTTTCCTTTGTACAATAAATGGTTTAACAGCCATCAAGGGCAATCTCCAGACCGATCAATATGCGAACCGAGTTACGGTGACAAAGTAAAAGACATTATCGGCCAGGAAGGCCAGTTAAGCTATCACCAGCTCCCGTTACAAGACAAAGCGCCCCTGCAGAGATTTCTGCCCGCCAAAAATATTACAAAGACTGGACTATGATCTGGCGGGAGATAAGACTGTCCCAAAAGGGTATAATTATGGATTTGAAAGTCCATCAAAAAGAGGACACACACACTGGAGGCAACGCTTCACCTCGACGGCTACGCTTCATTCGTAGGACGATTCACTTCTTCGGTACAATTCGTAACTTCGGGGACGACGAGAAGACTTTGGCTGGGAAGCCAGCTCGGCCAGGCAAGGCTCGGCGACGACGGGAAGACGAAGGAGGGTGGCCCGGGTACTTTTGTTGGGAGATCATCGACGACCCGGGCCGAAGGAGAAGACACCCTCTGGAAAACCGCCGAGCCAGGCGGGAGCGAGAAATAAATAAAAAGACATTCCGGGCCTAGCCAGTCAGGGCCTCGACATACCATTCGGCCAGAAACTCTCGGATTCTCCCATGTGTATCCAGTTCTTCAACGGCTGTGTCCACTGCCTCCTCGCCTGAGAGAGAGTGAGAGAGAAAAACAAGCTGCGCCAGAAGTTTCCAAATCCACGTGACGACGGAAAGCTGTGCCAAAAAGGCTGCGAACCCCCTCTTTTGCGAATCTGAAAGTGGTGAGCATGATCCCGAGTTCCTCAGGTCGAAACTTAGTCTAGGTATAGGGGAGGGAGTAAGGGTAATCGTAATGTGTTCCCCCTTTTTCGATGTGCCGTGTGTTTCCCATTTCCATGGAATTAAGTTTATAGATATGTGTATGCTTGTAGTTTGCTTTAATTTGTATTTATGACATGTATTTTATAATGCTGCAAGCTGTTTAATAATAAAAGCCTCCATTTCGTGCTATTCGACCTGGTCTATTGAGTCTTTCTCTGCACTACAGTTCCCTGCACCTAAGTCCAAGGTCTAGAACCGTAGGGGAGAGTGGGTCGAACCACTCAAGGGTAATTATTGCACGAAGCCTGGTAGGAGACCAGAACGAGCAAGAGAAACCCCCTACACCTGTAATCATCTGGCATTATTCTCTGACTATATAAGCTGTGTCTTTATGCATCTCTCCACTTCACCTGATGAAGGAGCAGCGCTCCGAAAGCTTCAAATCAAATCAACTTTTATTGTCATTGTTAGTGCACAAGTGCAGTACAACGAAATGTAGGCTTGCGGCTCCCGAGAGTGTACATTTAGATTAAGACATTTAAACATTCAACATTCATTTGGCTTGTAATACATTAACATAAACATAACCATAATAAAGTGCATTGGCAGATGTGCAGGCTTCAGAGTTTATTTGTGGAGTTCAGTAGGATGACAGCCCTGGGAAAGAAGCTGTTCCTAAATCTGGTCGTACGGGTGCGAATGCATCTGTAGCGTCTCCCAGATGGCAGGAGGGCGAACAGACTGTGGCTGGGGTGGGTAGGGTCTTTGATGATGGACCGTGACCTCCGTAGACAGCGTTTCTGGTATATGTGCTCTATGGTCGGTAGCCGGGTGCCGGTAATGCGTTGGGAAGTTTTGACTACCCGCTGCAGGGCTTTCTGGTCATGGGAGCTACAGCTGCCATACCATACTGTGATACAGTTCGTCAGGATGCTCTCTATTGTGCAGCGGTAAAAGTTAGAGAGGATCAGGGGTGACAGGTTACATCCCTTCAGCCTCCTTAGGAAATATAGGCGCTGCTGGGCCTTCTTCACCAGAGAGGAGGTATTGAGGGACCAGGAGAGGTCTTCCGTGATGTGGACTCCGAGGAACTTAAAGCTGTTGGACTTTAACCTGGTGTTGTGTGACTTCTTACATTTGTCCACCCCAGTCCAACACCGACATCTCCACACCATAGCATTTAAACAATTAATACATCATTTACAACAAATATACATTCCTTTAAGGCACAAAAACCCCACAGGAAAAGTGGTCCAACCGTGGCTAACAAGAGAAGTTAAAGATAGTATTAGATCAAAGGATGAGGCTTATAATGTTGCCAAAAAGAGCAGTAAGCCTGAGGATTGGGAGGATTTTAGAATTCAGCAAAGGAGGACCAAGAAATTGATAAAGAAAGGGAAAATAGAATATGAGAGTAAACTAGCGAGAGACATAAAAACAGACTGTAAAAGCTTCTATAGGTATGTAAAAAGGAAAAGATTAGTGAAAGTAAACATGGGCCCATTAGAGGCTGAGACAGGAAAAATTATAATGGGCAATAAGGAAATGGCAGAGACATTAAACAAATACATTTTATCTATCTTCATGGTAGAAGACACAAAAAATGAGGAACTTGAAGAAATCAGTAAGTAAAGGCATAGGGGGAAAAATTCGGTTGGTTTGCACGTCCCGTTAGTGCCTTAAGAGGGCGCTAATGGGGCGCAAAGCAACTAGCGCCCGGGCACGGCGATGTTTGCGCCGCTCACGAAATTGACCGGACATTTTGCGGCGGCGCTAAACACTACCGCCACGATCTCCTGCGCCGGCAGATCGTGACGTCAGTCGGGTGTGCAATGCCCCGGTAGCGCCCCGGACCGGATATTGAGTGGCGCCCCCCCTGCCTTCTGAGAGAGAGAGAGAGAGACAGAGAGCGAGAGAGAGACTGCAGGAGAGATTCTACGCTGTGTGAAGGAGTTTTGGGTACTGAGCAGCACTTTGCAGGTTCATTTTGATTTGACCTTCCTTGCATCAATTTAGAAGAGACTGTGGGGGCTGCACTCTTGAGCTCTTTCCCTGGGACCTCTCCATTGTTCTTTGCAGCAGATTTGATGCACAGGTCTCTCCAGGCCCAGATTCAAGGCTGCAATGAGCAGGTTGTGGCTGGAGAGCGAGATCGACCCTCCCCTTTAAGAACTGGCCGGCGCCAGTGTGTCTGTGTTCCATTGCTGACTGACATCACATGAGCTTCGCCCGCGCTCTGAGGTAGCGCCTCGCTCCTCGGCCTTTGTGCCTTAAGACAGGTGTGAAGCGCCTGATTTAGCGCTCCAATCACCTCCAGGGATGATAAAAGCCAAGTTTGCAGTTGGAGGTGATAATTAGCGCCAGGCGTTGAACTCTGTGCACGGCCGATAATCGCGCCCCAAATGGGGCGATATCGAATTTCTCCACCAAACTACGGGAGAAATTCATGGGTCTAAGTGGCAACAAATCCCCTGGTCCTGACGACCTGCATCCTAGGGTTTTAAAAGAGGTGGCTGCAGAGATAGTGGATGCACTGGTATTAATCTTCCCGAATTCCCTAGATTCTACAACAGTCCCCAAGGATTGGAAGGTGGTAAACATAACCATGCTATTTAAGAAAAGGAGGGAGAGAGAAAATGGGGAACTACAGACCAGTTAGCCTGACAGCAGTAGCAGGGAAAATGCTAGGCCTAGAAATTGAGTGGGCTTAGCGCCCATTTTGCGGCGCTAGAGGGCATTGCGCTGGACTTACAGCCGGTTTTGAAATTGACTAGGGCCCAACATCGGCGTTACACCGGTAGCTCTGCGCCGGCACCGATGACGTCATCGGTGTGCGCAGCGTCCCGGTTGCCGTGGTGACGGGCCCCAGCGCCGAAATTCAGTTGCGGCCGCCTCGCCCGTGGCAGCCGCAACTAAGACTCTGGCAACAGAGTCTTACACGACTTTGCGCCGGCGCATAAAGGTGGAGCGGCGGCCGGCCGCTTTCCCGCCGGCCGCCTGCCCGCACCTCCCTCCCCGGACTCCCCCACACCCCCCCCCGCCGCGGAACAGATGCTTCTCGGCTGCGAGCCCGGCACTTCCCCGAGGTGCCGGGCTCATTTTTGTGGCGATTTAACCAGCCAGCGGGCGGGTGCAGGCAGCTCCTCCTTAACTGAAGGAGGAGGCCTGCACTTCCCGAGCCTGCCGCACCGCATCGGGCGCCGCCGCTCCGGAATAGCGCCGCAATGCGGCGCGTAGCGCCAGTTTTCAGGCGCAAACAGCCTTCAGTAGCGCCGGCAGCCATTTGGGTGCGGCGCTACTGAATTTTTGGCGCGCACAGCGCGACTTAGCACCGGCGCTAAATTTCCGGCGTTAAGCCCCGGAGCAGCGCAAACTCAATTTCTAGGCCCTAGAATCTATTATTAAGGACAGGCACTTAGAAAATAATAAAATGAATAGGCAAAGTCAACATGGTTTTATGAAAGAGAAATCATGTTTGACAAATCTGTTAGAGATTTTTGAAGATGTAACCAGTAGGATGGATAAGGGGGAACCAGTAGATGTGGTGTATTTGGGTTTTCAAGAAGCATTCGATAAGGTGCCACACAAGAGGTTATTACACAAAATTAGACCTCGTGGGATTGGGGTAATATATTAGCATGGATTGAGGACAGAAAACGCTGGAAAAACCCTGCAGGCCAGGCAACATCCGTGGAGAGGGAAACAGAGTCACCGTTTCAGGTCGAAACCCTTCGTCAGGACTGAGAAAAAAAGGGCAGGAAATGAAACAGATTAAAAAGGCAAGTTAGGGGGCTGGGAAATGGGGGAGGGGATGAAAGAACAAACGGTGAGAGGTGAAGAGACATTAAGAGGTATTCAAGGCGAGACGAGATGGTGATAGGACAGGTAAATAGACAAAGGATGGATCTAGATGAAGTGTGAAATGCACTGGCAGAACAAGAGACAGTTGCCATGTGGGACAGAGAGAGAGAGAAACGAGGAAAAGTCACAAACCAAAGGTGTGGATAAAAAATATAAAAATGTAATAGGGGCCGAGGTTATGATGTGAAATTGTTGAACTCGATATTGAGTCCGGAAGGCTGCAAAGTGCCTAATCGGAAGATGAGGTGCTGTTCCTCGAGCTTACG
>NW_028225179.1:33948814-33978814 GCF_052327205.1 Somniosus microcephalus | reverse complement strand
CTGTATCTAACCCGTGCTGTACCTGCCCTGGGAGTGTTTGATGGGACAGTGTAGATGGAGCTTTACTCTGTATCTAACCCGTGCTATACCTGCCCTGGGAGTGTTTGATGGGACAGTGTAGAGGGAGCTTTACTCTGTATCTAACCTGTGCTGTACCTGCCCTGGGAGTATTTGATGGGACAGTGTAGAGGGAGCTTTACTCTGTATCTAACCCGTGCTGTACCTGCCCTGGGAGTGTTTGACGGGACAGTGTAGAGGGAGCTTTACTCTGTATCTAACCCGTGCTGTACCTGCCCTGGGAGTGTTTGACGGGACAGTGTAGAGGGAGCTTTACTCTGTATCTAACCCCGTGCTGTACCTGCCCTGGGAGTGTTTGATGGGACAGTGTAGAGGGAGCTTTACTCTGTATCTAACCCGTGCTGTACCTGCCCTGGGAGTGTTTGATGGGACAGTGTAGAGGGAGCTTTACTCTGTGTCTAACGCCATGCTGTACCTGCCTGGGAGTGTTTGATGGGACAGTGTAGAGGGAGCTTTACTCTGTATCTAACCCGTGCTGTACCTGACCTGGGAGTGTTTGATAGGACAGTGTAGAGGGAGCTTTACTCTGTATCTAACCCATGCTGCACCTGCCCTGGGAGTGTTTGATGGGGACAGCGTAGAGGGAGCTTTACTCTGTATCTAACCCGTGCTGTACCTGTCCTGGGAGTGTTTGATGGGACAGTGTAGAGAGAGCTTTACTCTGTATCTAACCCCGTGCTGTACCAGCCCTGGGAGTGTTTGATGGGACAGTGTCGAGGGAGCTTTACTCTGTATCTAACCCATGCTGAACCTGCCCTGGGTGTGTTTGGTGGGACAGTGTAGAGGGAGCTTTACTCTGTATCTAACCCGTGCTGTACCTGCCCTGGGAGTGTTTGACGGGACAGTGTAGAGGGAGCTTTACTCTGTATCTAACCCGTGCTGTACCTGCCCTGGGAGTGCTTGACGGGACAGTGTAGAGGGAGCTTTACTCTGTATCTGACCCATGCTGTACCTGCCCTGGGAGTGTTTGATGGGACAGTGTAGAGGGAGCTTTACTCTGTATCAAACTCCGTGCTGTACCTGCCCTGGGAGTGTTTAATGGGACAGTGTCGAGGGAGCTTTACTCTGTATCTAACCCATGCTGAACCTGCCCTGGGTGTGTTTGGTGGGACAGTGTAGAGGGAGCTTTACTCTGTATCTAACCTGTGCTGTACCTGCCCTGGGAGTGTTTGATGGGACAGTGCAGAGGGAGCTTTTCTCTGTATCTACCCCCGTGCTGTACCTGCCCTGGGAGTGTTTGATGGGACAGTGTAGAGGGAGCTTTAATCTGCATCTAATCCGTGCTGTACCTGCTCTGGGAGTGTTTGATGGGACAGTGTAGAGGGAGCTTTAATCTGCATCTAATCCGTGCTGTACCTGCCCTGGGAGTGTTTGATGGGAGAGTGTAGAGGGAGCTTTAATCTGCATCTAATCCGTGCTGTACCTGCTCTGGGAGTGTTTGATGGGACAGTGTAGAGGGAGCTTTACTCTGTATCTAACCCATGCTGTACCTGCCCTGGGAGTATTTGATGGGGACAGTGTAGAGGGAGCTTTACTCTGTATCTAACCCGTGCTGTACCTGCCCTGGGAGTGTTTGATGGGACAGTGTAGAGGGAGCTTTACTCTGTATCTAACTCCGTGCTGTACCTGCCCTGGGAGTGTTTGATGGGACAGTGTAGAGAGAGCTTTACTCTGTATCAAACCCATGCTGTCCCTGCCCTGGGAGTGTTTGATGGACAGTGTAGAGGGAGATTTACTCTGTATCTAACCCATGCTGTACCTGCCCTGGGAGTGTTTGATGGGACAGTGTAGAGGGAGCTTTACCCTGTGTCTAACCCGTGCTGTACCTGCCCTGGGAGTGTTTGATGGGACAGTGTAGAGGGAGCTTTACCCTGTATCTAACCCGTGCTGTACCTGCCCTGGGAGTGTTTGATGGGACAGTGTAGAGGGAGCTTTACTCTGTGTCTAACCCGTGCTGTACCTGCCCTGGGAGTGTTTGATGGGACAGTGTAGAGGGAGCTTTACTCTGTATCTAACCCGTGCTGTACCTGCCCTGGGAGTTTTTGATGGGACAGTGTACAGGGAGCTTTACTCTGTATCTAACCCGTGCTGTCCCTGCCCTGGGAGTGTTTGATGGGACAGTGTAGAGGGAGCTTTACTCTGTATCTAACCCCGTGCTGTACCTGCCCTGGGAGTGTTTGATGGGATATTGTAGAGGGAGCTTTACTCTGTATCTAACCCCGTGCTGTACCTGCCCTGGGAGTGTTTGATGGGACAGTGTAGAGGGAGCTTTACTCTGTATCTAACCCGTGCTGTACCTGCCCTGGGAGTGTTTGATGGGACAGTGTAGAGGGAGCTTTACTCTGTATCTAACCCGTGCTGTACCTGCCCTGGGAGTGTTTGATGGGACAATGTAGAGGGAGCTTTACTCTGTATCTAACCCATGCTGTACCTGCCCTGGGAGTGTTTGATGGGACAGTGTAGAGGGAGCTTTACTCTGTATCTAACCCTGTGCTGTACCTGCCCTGGGAGTGTTTGATGGGACAGTGTAGAGGGAGCTTTACTCTATATCTAACCCATGCTGTACCTGCCCCGGGAGTGTTTGATGGGACAGTGTAGAGGTAGCTTTACTCTGTATCTAACCCGTGCTGTACCTGCCCTGGGAGTGTTTGGGAAAGTGTAGAGGGAGCTTTACTCTGTATCTAACCCGTGCTGTACCTGCCCTGGGAGTGTTTGATGGGACAGTGTCGAGGGAGATGAGGTACAGATCAGCCGCGAACTGATAGAATGGCGCGGAAGAGGTTCGAGGTGCTGAGTGGCCTCCTACCATTCCTGCATTCCAGAGAGTTGGGCCTAGAAATTCACTTGGGCGCGGGCAGCTCGCTCGCGCCCAAAAGTTAGCGCTGGGCGGGGAGGCATTAGCGCACGCCGTATATTCGTCTTCTGCACCCCAATTCGGAAGCGGGCGCTATACCAGGGTGTGCCCGCCTCCGTTTGGGGCGCTGCAACTGAATATCGGCGCGCTGGTTGCCGCAGCGCCACCCGATGCGGTGCGGCAGGCTGCGGTACTGCAGGCCTCCCCCTTCTCTTAAGGGGGAGGTGCCTGCAACGGCCGGAGCCCCGATCGCGAGTGCCGGCAAAAGAGCCCGGCACAACAGAGAAGTGCCGGGCTCCACGGAAACCAGCCGGCAATGCCGCGGCGGGGGGGGGGGTGGAGGAGGCCGGGGAAGGAGGTGCGGGCAGGCGGCCGCCGAAAAAGCGGCCGGCCGCACCTTCCGCTTTAAAGCGCCCCACTATGGCAGCAGGACGGCCCCGTTTTCTGGTCGCTGTTTGCGCCCGCTTCGGAGGAGGCGGCCGCAAATAAATATGGGGATCGGCGCGGTTTCGGGGCGTTACGGGCCACCGCGCACACCGATGACGTCATCGGTCCCGGCGCAGCGCTAACGGCTACCGCCGCCAATACCGCTGCACTCAATTTCCGCGCTACCACCCCTGCCGGCGCAAAAGACCTCTTTAGGCGCTAAGTGGGCGCAAGGCCCGCTGAATTTCTAGGCCTTGATGTCCCCCGCAATAGCAAGGTATCGAGGTGGGGTGGAGCATGAAGGTGGTGGTAAAATAAGCTAATGGGACCCATGGGATGTGTTTATCGGCAGCGTACGCCGCATAGCAGAAGAGAGAGAGCGATGGGGGGAAGGGGAGGAAGTCAAGGTCCCTTGGGGGTAAGAGCGGGGGAGGAGGGCAGCTGTGGGCATCGCCAGTGTTTGTCGTTCGAGAGCTCGCTGCGCGCGACCCGCCCGGCTTAAGTGCGACACCGATTCGGCAAGCGGCAGCAGAGAGAGAGAGGACGCCTAGAAAGGGCCGCACCGTTCAACGGGAGGTTCAACCCGAGGCCTGGCCTCTGACCTCGGCCTCCTTCCCCTCTGACCTCGGGGAGCTCGGGGGGGGCGCGGAATGAGGTCTCCTTGACGACGACGACGAGGGGAGGCCCCCTCCCTTCATCCGTCGAGCCAGAGGCGGCGAGCGGAACCCACGGGGGGGGCGTGGAGAGATGGTCTCGGTCGGGGAGCGGAGGCCCAGGCCCTCCTTCTGGGGAGGATGGTTCCTCTTGGCGCTTTGGGCCCTTGGGCCGGCCCGAGCCCTTCTCGATATCTCCGGCAGGGGTAAGTTGGCTTCGAAGAAAGGAAATCAGGTTCCTACCACTGCGGGACGAGCCGAACCGCTTCTCACCCAATGAAGCACTATCCCCCCACACCTCCAACCCTTAATCCCCACCCAAGTGCGGTCACTGTGGTAACGCAGCAGCCGATCGGCGCACAGCAAGATCCCACAAACCACCAACGAGTTAAATGACCCAGATCGCCTGTTTTCCTTTTTTTTTTTGAAGTCATGTTGGGTTCAGGGATAAACCTTGGCCCCAGGACATCGGCGAGAAGTCCACCTTAAACCCTTCATCCAATAGCGGCCGTGTGGATCTTTTACGCCCCACCTGAGACGGCAGACGGGGCCCTCGGTTTAATGTCGCGTCCAAATGACGGCCCCTCCGACAGTGCGGCACCCCCTCAGTACAGCCCCTCCGACAGTGCGGCGCTCCCTCAGTACGGCCCCTCCGACAGTGCGGCGCTCCCTCAGTACTGCCCCTCCGACAGTGCGGCGCTCCCTCAGTACTGCCCCTCCCACAGTGCGGCACTCCCTCAGTACTGCCCCTCCGACAGTGCGGCACCCCCTCAGTACTGCCCCTCCGACAGTGCGGCACTCCCTCAGTACTGCCCCTCCGACAGTGCGGCACCCCCTCAGTACTGCCCCTCCGACAGTGCGGCACTCCCTCAGTACTGCCCCTCCGACAGTGCGGCACTCCATCAGTACTGCCCCTCCGGCAGTGCGGAACTCCCTCAGTACTGCCCCTCACGCAGTGCGGCACCCCCTCAGTACCACCCCTCCGACAGTGCGGCGCTCCCTCAGTAGTGCCCCTCCGACAGTTCGGCACTCCCTCGGTACCGCCCCTCCGACACTGCGACGCTCCCTCAGCACTGCCCCTCGGACAGTGCGGCGCTCCCTCAGTACTGCCCCTCCGACAGTGCGGCGCTCCCTCAGTACTGCCGCTCCGACAGTGCGGCGCTCCCTCAGCACTGCCCTTCCGACAGTGCGGCGCTCCCTCAGTACTGCCCCTCCGACAGTGCGGCGCTCCCTCAGTACTGCCCCTCCGACAGTGCGGCGCTCCCTCAGTACTGCCCCTCCGACAGTGCGGCGCTCCCTCAGCACTGCCCCTCCAACAGTGCAGCGGTCCCTCAGCACTGCCCCTCCGACAGAGCGGCGCTCCCTCAGTACTGCACCTACGGCAGTTCGGAACTCCCTCAGTACTGCCCATCTGACAGTGCGGCGCTCCCTCTCTACCGCCCCTCCGACAGTGCAGCACTCCCTCAGTACTGCCCCTCCGACAGTGCGGCGCTCCCTCAGCACTGCCCCTCCGACAGTGCGGTGCTCCCTCAGCACTGCACCTCCGACAGTGCAGCGCTCCCTCAGTACTGTCCCTCTGACGATGCAGCTCTTCCCTCAGTAATGCTCCTCCGACAGTTCGGCGCTCCCTCAGTACTGCCCCTCCGACAGTGCGGTGCTCCCTCAGTACTGACCCTCCGATAGTGCGGCACTCCCTCAGTGCTGACCCTCCGACAGTGCGGCGCTCCCTCAGTACTGCCCCTCCGACAGTGCGGCTCTCCCTCAGTACTGCCCCTCCGACAGTGCGGCGTTCCCTCAGGACTGCCCCTCCGACAGTGCGGCGCTCCCTCAGTACTGCCCCTCCGACACTGCGGCGCTCCCTCAGTACTGCCCCTCCGACAGTGCGTCGCTCCCTCAGTACTGTCCCTCCGACAGTACGACGCTCCCTCAGTACTGCCCCTCCGACAGAGCTGCGCTCCCTCAGTACTGCCCCTCCGACAGTGCGGCGCTCCCTCAGTACTGCCCCTCCGACAGTGCGGCGCTCCCTCAGTACTGAACCTCCGACAGTGCGGCGCTCCCTCAGTACTGCCACTCCGACAGTCCGGCGCTCCCACAGTACTGCCCCTCCGACAGTGCGGCGCTCCCTCAGTACTGCCCGTCCGACAGTGCGGCGCCCCCTCAGTACTGCCCCTCCGACAGTGCGGCGCTCCCTCAGCACTGCCCCTCCGACAGTTCGGCGGTCCCTCAGCACTGCCCCTCCGACAGAGCGGCGCTCCCTCAGTACTGCACATCCGGCAGTGCGGAACTCCCTCAGTACTGCCCCTCCCGCAGTGCAGCACTCCCTCAGCACTGCCCATCTGACAGTGCGGTGCTCCCTCTTTACCGCCCCTCCGACAGTGCAGCACTCCCTCAGTACTGCCCCTCCGACAATGTGGCGCTCCCTCAGCAGTGCCCCTCCGACAGTCCGGCGCTCCCTCAGTACTGCCCCTCCGACAGTGCGGCGCTCCCTCAGTACTGTCCCTCCGACAGTACGACGCTCCCTCAGTACTGCCCCTCCGAAAGAGCTGCGCTCCCTCAGCACTGCCCCTCCGACAGTACGACGCTCCCTCAGTACTGCCCCTCCGACAGAGCTGTGCTCCCTCAGCACTGCCCCTCCAACAGTGCAGCGATCCCTCAGTACTGCCCCTCCGACAGTGCGACGCTCCCTCAGTACTGCCCCTCCGACAGTGCGGCGCTCCCTCAGTACTGACCCTCCGACAGTGTGGCGCTCCCTCAGTACTGCCCCTCTGACAGAGCAGTACTCACTCAGTACTGAACCTCCGACAGTGCGGCTCTCCCTCAGTACTGCCCCTCTGACAGTGCGGCGCTCCCTCAGTACTGCCCCTCCGACAGTGCGGCGCTCCCTCAGTACTACCTCTCCGACAGTGCGGCGCTCCCTCAGTACTGCCCCTCCGACAGTGCGGCGCTCCCTCAGTACTGCCCCTCCGACAGTGCGGCGCTCCCTCAGTACTGCCCCTCCGACAGTGCGGCGCTCCCTCAGTACTGCCCCTCCGACAGTGCGGCGCTCCCTCAGTACTGCCCCTCCGACAGTGCGACGCTCCCTCAGTACTGCCCCTCTGACAGTGCAGTACTCACTCAGTACTGAACCTCTGACAGTGCGGTGCTCTCTCACTACTGACCCTCCAACAGTGCGGTGCTCCTTCAGTACTGACCCTCCAACAGTGCGGTGCTCCCTCAGTACTGCCCCTCCGACAGTGCGGTGCTCTCTCAGTACTGACCCTCCAACAGTGCGGCACTCCCTCAGTGCTGACCATCCAACAGTGCAGCGCTCCCTCAGTACTGCCCCTTCGACAGTGCGGCGCTCCCTCAGTACTGCCCCTCCGACACTGCGGTGGTCCCTCATCACTGCCCCTCCAACAGTGCGGCACTCCCTCAGTGCTGACCATCCAACAGTGCAGCGCTCCCTCAGTAGTGACCCTCCGACAGTGAGGCGCTCCCTCAGTACTGCCCCTCCGGCAGTGCGGCGCTCCCTCAGTACTGCCCATCTGACAGTGTGGCACTCCCTCAGTAATGCCACTCCGACAGTGCGGCGCTCCCTCAGTACTGCTACAGTACTGCCCCTCCGACAGTGCGGCGTTCCCTCACTACCGCCCCTTCGACAGTGCAGCACTCCCTCAGTACTACTCCTCGACAGTGCGGCGCTCCCTCAGTACTGCCCCTCCGACAGTGCGGCGCTCCCTCAGTACTGCCCCTCCGACAGTGCGGCGCTCCCTCAGTACTG
Source organism: Somniosus microcephalus (assembly GCF_052327205.1). Lineage (NCBI taxonomy): Eukaryota > Metazoa > Chordata > Chondrichthyes > Squaliformes > Somniosidae > Somniosus > Somniosus microcephalus. The sequence goes on along the minus strand of NW_028225179.1, from coordinate 33,971,043 downwards.
CCCCGTCGACAGTGCGGCGCTCCCTCAGTACTGCCCCTCCGACAGTGCGGCGCTCCCACAGTACTGCCCCTCCGACAGTGCGGCGCTCCCTCAGTACTGCCCCTCCCACAGTGCGGCGCTCCCTCAGTACTGCCCCTCCCACAGTGCGGCGCTCCCTCAGTTCTGCCCCTCCGACAGTGCGGCCTTCCCTCAGTACTGCCCCTCCGACAGTACGGCACTCCCTCAGTACTGCCCCTCCGACAGTGCGGCGCTCCCTCATTACTGCCCCTCTGACAGTGCGGCGCTCTCTCAGTACTGCCCCTCCGACAGTGCGGCGCTCCCTCAGTACTGCCCTTCGGACAGTGCGACGCTCCCTCAGTACTGGCCCTCCGACAGAGCGGCGCTCCCACAGTACTGCCCCTCAGACAGTGCGGCGGTCCCTCAGCACTGCCCCTCCGACAGTGCGGCGCTCCCTCAGTACTGCCCCTCTGACAGTGCGACGCTCTCTCAGTACTGCCCCTCCGACAGTACGACGCTCCCTCAGTACTGCCCCACCGACAGTGCGGCGCTCCCTCAGTACTGCCCCTCCGACAGTGCGGCGCACCCTCAGTACTGCCCCTCCGACAGAGCGGCGCTCCCTCAGTACTGCCCCTCCGACAGTGCGGCGCTCTGTCCGTACTGTCCCTCCGACAGTACGACGCTCCCTCAGTACTGCCCCTCCGACTGAGCTACGCACACTCAGCACTGCCCCTCCGACCGTGCGGCGCTCCCTCAGTACTGCCCCTCCGACAGTGCACTGCTCACTCAGTAGTGAACCTCCGACAGTGCGGCGCTCCCTCAGTACAGCCCCACCGACAGTGCGGCGCTCCCTCAGTACCGCACCTCCGACAGTGCGGCGCTCTCTCAGTACCGCCCATCCGACAGTGCAGCGCTCCCTCAGTACTGCCCCTCCGACAGTGCGGCGCTCCCTCAGAACTGCCGCTCCGACAGTGCGGCGCTCCCTCAGTACTGATCCTCTGACAGTGGATCTCTGCCTCAGTACTGCCCCTCCGACAGTGCGGCGCTCCCTCAGTACCGCCCCTCCGACAGTGCTGTGCTCCCGCAGTACCACCCCTCCGTCAGTGCGGCGCTCCCTCAGAACTGCCCCTCCGACAGTGCGGCGCTCCCTCAGTACTGACCCTCCGACAGTACAGCGCTCCCTCAGTACTGCCCCTCTGACAGCGCAGCGCTCATCTCTCAGTACTGCCCCTCCGACAGTGCGGCGCTCCCTCAGTACTGGCTCTGAAACAGTGTGGCGCTCCCTCAGTACTGCCCCTCCGACAGTGCAGCGCTCCCTCAGTACTGCCCCTCCGACAGTGCGGCGCTCCCTCAGTACTGTCCCTCCGACAGTGCAGTGCTCCCTCAGTACTGCCCCTCCGACAGTGCGGCGCTCCCTCAGTACTGCCCCTCCGACAGTGCGGTGTTCCCTCAGTACTGCCCCTCTGACAGTGCGGTGCTCCCTCAGTACTGCCCCTCTCACAGTGCGGCACTCCCTCAGTACAGCCCCTCCGACAGTGCGACGCTCCCCCAGTACTGCCCCTCCGACAGTGTGGCGCTCCCTCAGTACTGCCCCTCTGACAGTGCGGCACTCCCTCAGTACTGCCCCTCCGATAGAGTGGCGCTCCCTCAGTACTGCCCCTCCGACAGTGTGGCGCTCCCTCAGTACTGCCCCTCCGACAGTGCAGGGCTCCCTCAGTACTGCCCCTCCGACAGAGTGGCGCTCCCTCAGTACTGTCCCTCCGACAGTGTGGCGCTCCCTCAGTACTGCACATCAGACAGTGCGGCGCTCCCTCTGTACCGCCCCTCCGACAGTGCTGCACTCCCTCAGTACTGCCTCTCCAACAGTGCGACGCTCCCTCAGTACTGCCCATCCGACAGTGCAGTACTCACTCAGTACTGAAACTCCGACAGTGCGGTGATCCCTCAGTACTGCACCTCCAACAGTGTGGCGCTCCCTCAGTACAGCACCTCTGACAGTGCGGCGCTCCCTCTGTACTGCCCCTCCGACAGTGCGCCACTCCCTCAGTACTGCCCCTCCGACAGTGCTGCGCTCCCTCAGCACTGCCCCTCTGACAGTGCGGCACTCCCTCATTACTGCCCCTCCGACAGAGTGGCGCTCCCTCAGTACTGCCCCTCCGACAGTGCGGCGCTCCCTCAGCACTGCCCCTCTGACAGTGCGGCACTCCCTCAGTACTGCCCCTCCGACAGAGTGGCACTCCCTCAGTACTGCCCCTCCGACAGTGCAGCACTCCCTCAGTACGGCACCTCTGACAGTGCGGCGCTCCCTCAGTACTGCCCCTCCGACAGTGCAGCACTCCCTCAGTACTGCACCTCTGACAGTGCGGCGCTCCCTCAGTACTGCCCCTCCCACAGTGCAGCGCTCCCTCAGTACTGCCCCTCCGACAGTGCGGCGCTCCCTCAGTACTGCCCCTCCCACAGTGCAGCGCTCCCTCAGTACTGACCCTCCGACAGTGCGGCGCTCCCTCAGTACTGCCCCTCCCACAGTGCGGCGCTCCCTCAGTACTGACCCTCCGACAGTGCGGCGCTCCCTCAGTACTGCCCCTCCGACAGTGCAGCGCTCCCTCAGTACTGACCCTCCGACAGTGCAGCATTCACTCAGTAGTGACCCTCTGACAGTGCGGCGCTCCCTCAGTACTGCCCCTCCCACAGTGCGGCGCTCCCTCAGTACTGCCCCTCCCACAGTGCGGTGCTCCCTCAGCACTGCCCCTCCCTCCTCTGATTTCCATCGCTCCACCATTGGCGGCCGTGCCTTCAGCTGCCTGTGCCCAAAGCTCTGGAATTCCCTCCCTAAACCTCTCCGCCTCTCTCTCCTCCTTTAAGACCCTCCTTAAAACCTACCTGCCCCCATATCCCTTGGTTCCCTTCCTATTCAAAAGTCTATCAATCTCGCAGAACGAGGTTCGATGTTCAGGGTGTGGTCCTTTCCCGAGAGAATAGCGGACCTTTGGAATAGTTCATGCGCTTGACGCGGATTCATTGTCGAGCGAGAGGGGGACCTGTTACTGGCGAGCACAGACTCCAACCCTCACTACTTAGCAGAATGACACCCAGACTCCAAGGGTTAAATTAAGAGGAGAGATTACACAAACTAGGGTTGTATTCCCTGGAATCGCGAAGGTTAAGGGGTGATCTGATCGAAGTCTTCAAGATATTAAGGGGAACAGATTGGGTCGAGAGAGAGAGAAACTATTTCCGCTGGTTGGGGATTCTAGGACTAGGAGGCCTCGCCTAAAAATTAGAGCCAGGTCTTTCAGGAGACAAGTTACAAATTATTTACAGCCCAGAAACACGCCATTCGGCCCCTCTGGGTCCGTGCTGGTGTTTCTGCTCCACACCAGCCTCCTCCCGCCCCTCTTCATCTCGCCCCATCGCCATATCCTTCTATTCCTCTCTCCCTCGTGTGTTTATCCAGCTTCCCCTGAAATGTATCTCTGTTATTCGCCTCAACCACTCCCTGTGGTAGTGAGTTCCACATTCTCACCACTCTCTGGGGAAAGAAGTTTCTCCTGAATTCCCTATTGGATTTATTAGTGACTCTCTTATATTGATGGCCCCCAGTTCTGGTCTCGCTCCCACAAGTAGAAACATCTTCTCTACATCGACCATATCGAAACCCTTCATAATCTTACAGACATCTATCAGGTCACCCCTCAGTGTAGTCTAACCAGACCAGAACTGTGCACAGTGCTCCAAGTCTGGTCCAACCAGACCGGAACTGTGCACAGTGCTCCAAGTGTGGTCTAACCAGACCAGAACTGTGCACAGTGCTCCAAGTGTGGTCTAACCAGACCGGAACTGTGCACAGTGCTCCAAGTGTGGTCTAACCAGACCAGAACTGTGCACAGTGCTCCAAGTGTGGTCTAACCAGACCGGAACTGTGCACAGTGCTCCAAGTGTGGTCTAACCAGACCGGAACTGTGCACAGTGCTCCAAGTGTGGTCTAACCAGACCGGAACTGTGCACAGTGCTCCAAGTGTGGTCTAACCAGACCGGAACTGTGCACAGTGCTCCAAGTGTGGTCTAACCAGACCAGAACTGTGCACAGTGCTCCCAGTGTGGCCTGACTGGACCAGAACTGTGCACGGTGCTCCAAGTGTGGTCTAACCAGACTAGAACTGTGCACAGTGCTCCAAGTGTGGTCTAACCAGACTAGAACTGTGCACAGTGCTCCAAGTGTGGTCTAACCAGACCAGAGCTGTGCACAGTGCTCCAAGTGTGGTCTAACCAGACTAGAACTGTGCACAGTGCTCCAAGTGTGGTCTAACCAGACCAGAACAATGCACAGTGCTCCAAGTGTAGTCTAACCAGACCAGAACTGTACACAGTGCTCCAATTGTGGTCTAACCAGCCCAGAACTGTGCACAGTGCTCCAAATGTGGTCTAACCAGACCAGAACTGTGCACAGTGCTCCAAGTGTGGTCTCACCAGGCCATAACTGTGCACAGTGCTCCAAGTGTGGTCGAACCATACCAGAACTATGCACAGTGCCCCAAGTGTGCTCTAACCAGACCAGAACGGTGCACAGTGCCCCAAGTGTTCTCTAACCAGACCAGAACTGTGCACAGTGCTCCAAGTGTGGTCTAACCGGACCGGAACTGTGCACAGTGCTCCAAGTGTGGTCTAACCAGACCAGAACTGTGCACAGTGCTCCAAGTGTGGTCTAACCAGACCAGAACTGTGCACAGTGCTCCAAGTGTGGTCTAACCAGACCGGAACTGTGCACAGTGCTCCAAATGTGGTCTAACCAGACCAGAACTGTGCACAGTGCTCCAAATGTGGTCTAACCAGACCAGAACTGTACACAGTGCTCCAACTGTGGTCTAACCAGACCGGAACTGTGCACAGTGCTCCAAGTGTGGTCTAACCAGACCAGAACTGTGCACAGTGCTCCAAGTGTGGTCTAACCAGACCAGAACTGTGCACAGTGCTCCAAGTGTGGTCTAACCAGACCGGAACTGTGCACAGTGCTCCAAGTGTGGTCTAACTAGACCAGAACTGTGCACAGAGCTCCAAGTGTGGTCTAACCAGACCAGAACTGTGCACAGTGCTCCAAGTGTGGTCTAACCAGACCAGAACTGTGCACAGTGCTCCCAGTGTGGTCGAACCAGACCAGAACTGTGTACAGTGCTCCCAGTGTGGTCTAACCGGACCAGAACTGTGCACAGTGCTCCCAGTGTGGTCCAACCAGACTGGAACTGTGCACAGTGCTCCCAGTGTGGTCTAACCAGACCGGAACTGTGCACAGTGCTCCCAGTGTGGTCTAACCAGACCAGAACTGTGCACAGTGCTCCCAATGTGGTCTAACCGGACCAGAACTGTGCACAGTGCTCCCAATGTGGTCTAACCGGACCAGAACTGTGCACAGTGCTCCAAGTGTGGTCTAACCAGACCAGAACTGTGCACAGTGCTCCAAGTGTGGTCGAACCAGACTAGAACTGTGCACGGTGCTCCAAGTGTGGTCTAACCAGACCAGAACTGTGCACAGTGCTCCAAGTGTGGTCTAACCGGACCGGAACTGTCCACAGTGCTCCAAGTGTGGTCTAACCAGACCGGAACTGTGCACAGTGCTCCACGTGTGGTCTAACCAGACCAGAACTGTGCACAGTGCTCCAAGTGAGGTCTAACCAGAACAGAACTGTGCACAGTGCTCCAAGTGTGGTCTAACTAGACCAGAACTGTGCACAGTGCTCCAGGTGTGGTCTAACCAGACCGGAACTGTTCACAGTGCTCCAAGTGTGGTCTAACCAGACCGGAACTGTGCACAGTGCTCCAAGTGTGGTCTAACCAGACCAGAACTGTGCACAGTGCTCCAAGTGTGGTCTAACCAGACCAGAACTGTGCACAGTGCTCCAAGTGTGGTCTAACCAGACCAGAACTGTGCACAGTGCTCCAAGTGTGGTCTAACCAGACCAGAACTGTGCACAGTGCTCCAAGTGTGGTCTAACCAGACCAGAACTGTGCACAGTGCTCCAAGGCTGAACAGCCTCCTCCTGTTACTGTGCAACAGGCTCGAGGGACTGAATGGCCTCCTCCTGTTCCTGTGTAACAGGCTGGAGGGGCTGAATGGCCTCCTCCTGTTCCTGTGTAACAGGCTCGAGGGGCTGAATGGCCTCCTCCTGTTCCTGTGTAACAGGCTCGAGGGGCTGAATGACCTCCTCCTGTTCCTGTGTAACAGGCTCGAGGGGCTGAATGACCTCCTCCTGTTCCTGTGTAACAGGCTCGAGGGGCTGAATTTCCTCCTCCTGTTCCTGTGCAACAGGCTCGAGTGAATGAATGGCCTCCTACTGTTCCTGTGTAACAGGCTCGAGGGGCTGAATGACCTCCTCCTGTTCCTGTGCAACAGGCTCGAGGGAATGAACGGCCTCCTCCTGTTTCTGTGTAACAGGCTCGAGGAACTGAATGGCCTCCTCCTGTTCCTGTGTAACAGGCTCGAGGGGCTGAATGACCTCCTCCTGTTCCTGTGTAACAGGCTCGAGGGGCTGAATGGCCTCCTCCTGTTCCTGTGTAACAGGCTCGAGGAACTGAATGGCCTCCTCCTGTTCCTGTGTAACAGGCTCGAGGTGGCTGAATGGCCTCCTCCTGTTCCTGTGTAACAGGCTCGAGGAACTGAATGGCCTCCTCCTGTTCCTGTGTAACAGGCTCGAGGTGGCTGAATGTCCTCCTCCTGTTCCTGTGTAACAGGCTCGAGGGAATGAATGGCCTCCTCCTGTTCCTATGTAATAGGCTCGAGGGACTGAATGGCCTGCTCCTGTTCCTGTGTAACAGGCTCGAGGGACTGAATGGGGCTCCTCCTGTTCCTGTGTAACAGGCTCGAGGGGCTGAACGGCCTCCTCCTGTTACTGTGTAACAGGCTCGAGGGGCTGAATGGGCCTCCTCCTGTTACTGTGTTACAGGCTTGAGGGCCTGAATGACCTCCTCATGTTGCAGTGTAACAGACTCGAGGGTCTGAATGGCCTGCTCCTGTTCCTGTGTAAAAGGCTCGAGGGGCTGAATGGCCTCCTCCTGTTCCTAATGTAACAGGCTCGAGGGGCTGAATGGCCACCTCCTGTTCCTGTGTAACAGGCTCGAGGGGCTGAATGGGCCTCCACCTGATCCTAATGTAACAGGCTCGAGAGGCCTGAATGGCCTCCTCCTGTTCCGGTGTAACTGGCTCAAGGGGGCTGAATGGCCCCCTCCTGTTCCCATGTAACAGGCTCGAGGGGCTGAATGGCCACCTCCTCTTCCTAATGTAACAGGCTCGAGGGGCTGAATGGGCCTCCTCCTGTTCCTAATGTAACAGGCTCGAGGGGGCTGAATGGGCCTCCTCCTGTTCCTAATGTAACAGGCTTGAGGGGCTGAGTGGCCTCCTCCTGTTCCTGTTTAACAGGCTCGAGGGGCTGAATGGGCCTCCACCTGTTCCTAATGTAACAGGCTCGAGGGGCCTGAACGGCCTCCTCCTGTTCCTGTGTAACAGTCTCGAGGGGCTGAATGGCCACCTCCTGTTACTGTGTAACAGGCTCGAGGGGCAGAATGACCGCCTCCTGTTCCTGTGTAACAGGCTCGAGGGGCTGAACGGTCTCCTCCTGTTCCTAATGTAAAAGGCACGAGGTGGCTGAACGGGCCTCCTCCTGTTCCTAATGCAACAGGCTCGAGGGGGCTGAATGGGCCTCCTCCTGTTCCTGTGTAACAGGCGCGAGGGGCCTGAATGGGCCTCCTCCTGTTACTGTGTTACAGGCTTGAGGGGCTGAATGGCCTCCTCCTGTTCCTGTGTAACAGGCTCGAGGGGCTGAATGCCCTCCTCCTGTTCCTATGTAACAGGCTCGAGGGGCTGAATGGGCTTCCTCCTGTTCCTGTGTAACAGGCTCAAGGGGCTCAAGGGGCTGAATGGGCCTCCTCCTATTCCTGTGTAACAGGCACGAGGGGCTGAATGGGCCTCCTCCTGTTTCTGTGTAACAGGCTCGAGGGGCTGAATGGGCCTCCTCCTGTTCCTGTGTAACAGGCTCGAGGGGCTGAATGGGCCTCCTCCTGCTCCTAATGTAAGAGGCTCGAGGGGCCTGAATGGGCCTACTCCTGTTCCTGTGTAACAGGCTCGAGGGGCTGAATGGCCTCCTCCTGTTGCAGTGTATCAGGCTCGAGGTGGCTGAATGGCCTCCTCCTGTTCCTGTGTAACAGGCTCATTGTCGCTGAATGGGCCTCCTCCTGTTTCTGTGTAACAGGCTCGAGGGGCTGAACGGCCTCCTCCTGTTCCTGTGTAACAGGCTCGAGGGGCTGAATGGGCCTCCACCTGTTCCTGTGTAACAGGCTCGAGGGACTGAATGGCCTCCTCCTGTTCCTGTGTAACAGGCTCGAGGTGGCTGAATGTCCTCCTCCTGTTCCTGTGTAACAGGCTCGAGGTGGCTGAACGGTCTCCTCCTGTTCCTAATGTAACAGGCACGAGGGGGCTGAATGGGCCTCCTCCTGTTCCTAATGCTACAGGCTCGAGGGGGCTGAATGGGCCTCCTCCTGTTCCTGTGCAACAGGCGCGAGGGGTCTGAATGGGCCTCCTCCTGTTACTGTGTTACAGGCTTGAGGGCCTGAATGACCTCCTCCTGTTACTGTGTAACAGGCTCGAGTGGCTGAACGGCCGCCTCCTGTTCCTGTGTAACAGGCTTGAGGGGCTGAATGGCCTCCTCCTGTTCCTGTGTAACAGGCTCGAGGGGCTAAATGCCCTCCTCCTGTTCCTGTGTAACAGGCTCGAGGGGCTGAATGGGCTTCCTCCTGTTCCTGTGTAACAGGCTCGAGGGGCTGAATGGGCTCCTCCTGTTCCTGTGTAACAGGCTCGAGGGGCTGAATGGGCTTCCTCCTGTTCCTGTGTAACAGGCTCGAGGGGCTGAATGGGCTCCTCCTGTTCCTGTGTAACAGGCTCGAGGGGCTGAATGGGCCTCCTCCTGTTCCTGTGTAACAGGCTCGAGGGGCTGAATGGGCCTCCTCCTGTTCCTGTGTAACAGGCTCAAGGGGCTGAATGGGCCTCCTCCTGTTCCTGTGTAACAGGCTCGAGCGGCTGAATGGGCCTCCTCCTGCTCCTAATGTAACAGACTCGAGGGGCCTGAATGGGGGTACTCCTGTTCCTGTGTAACAGGCTCGAGGGGTTGAATGGCCTCCTCCTGTTCCTGTGTAACAGGCTCGAGTGGGCTGAATGGCCTCCTCCTGTTCTTGTGTAACAGGCTCGAGGGGCCTGAACGGGCCTCCTCCTGTTCCTGTGTAACAGGCTCAAGTGGGCTGAATGGGCTCCTCCTGTTCCTGTGTAACAGGCTCGAGGGGCCTGAATGGGCCTCCTCCTGTTCCTGTGTAACAGGCTCGAGGGGTTGAATGGCCTCCTCCTGTTGCTGTGTATCAGGCTCGAGGGGCTGGATGGCCTCCTCCTGTTCCTGTGCAACAGGCTCGAGGGGCTGAACAACCTCCTCCTGTTACTGTGTAACAGGCTCGATGGGCTGAATGACCGCCTCATATTCCCGTGTAACAGGCTCGAGGGGCTGATTGGCTTCCTCCTCTTCCTGCGTAACAGGCTCGAGGGGCTGAAAGGAACAGGAGGAGGACCATTCAGCCCCTCGAGCCTGTTACACAGGAACAGGAGGAGGACCAGTGTAACAGGCTCGAGGGGCCTGAATGGGCCTCCTCCTGTTCCTGTGTAACAGGCTCGAGTGGGCTGAATGGGCTCCTCCTGTTCCTGTGTAACAGGCTCGAGGGGCTGAATGGGTCTCCTCCTGTTCCTGTGTAACAGGCTAGAGGGGCTGAATGGTCCTCCTCCTGTTCCTGTGTAACAGGCTCGAGGGGTTGAATAAGCCTCCTCCTGTTCCTGTGTAACAGGTCCGAGGGGCTGAATGGGCCTCCTCCTGTTCCTGTGTAACAAGCTCGAGGGGCTGAAGGGCCTCCTGCTGTTCCTGTATAAAAGGCTCGAGGGGGCAGAATGGGCCTCATTCTGTTCCTGTGTATCAGGCTCGAGGGGCTGAATGGCCTCCTCCTGTTCTTGTGTAACAAGCACGAGGGGCTGAATGGCCTCCTCCTGTTCCTATGTAACAGACTCGAGGGGCTAATTGGCCCCCTCCTGTTCCTGTGAAACAGGCTCGAGGAGCTGAATGGGCCTCCTCCTGTTCTTGTGTAACAGGCTCGAGGAGCTGAATGGCCTCCTCCTGTTCCTGTGTAACAGGCTCAAGTGGGCTGAATGGGCTCCTCCTGTTCCTGTGTAACAGGCTCGAGGGGCCTGAATGGGCCTCCTCCTGTTCCTGTGTAACAGGCTCGAGTGGGCTGAATGGCCTCCTCCTGTTCTTGTGTAACAGGCTCGAGGGGCCTGAACGGGCCTCCTCCTGTTCCTGTGTAACAGGCTCAAGTGGGCTGAATGGGCTCCTCCTGTTCCTGTGTAACAGGCTCGAGGGGCCTGAATGGGCCTCCTCCTGTTCCTGTGTAACAGGCTCGAGTGGGCTGCATGGCCTCCTCCTGTTCTTGTGTAACAGGCTCGAGGGGCTGAATGGCCTCCTCCTGTTCCTTTTGTAACAGACTCGAGGAGCTGAATGGCCTCCTCCTGTTCCTAATGTAACATGCTCAAGGGGGGTGAATGGGCCTCTTCCTGATCCTAGCCTCGTATCTCTGACGTCGCCACGCTTTCCTCATAGGCCCAAGTCTCCAGATTTTGTTCAATTCCGGCCTCCGATGACCCAATCTCCTTCCGCTTTTGGTCTTTCTGCAGTGGGTCAAGCGGTGGAGCTGATCTGCGGGCCGCGAGAGGTCACCAGGGGTCAACAGGAAGTGACCTGGAGCAGGGCGCGCGATGGCAGGAGCCAACCTCTGGTCTCCATGACGGTGGCAGATCGGAAGCAGTTCCATGGGAGGCTGAGTCTGGTCCACAACGGGAACCATTACTTGCTTATCCACAACTTGACCGAGAGGGACAGTGGAAACTACACCTGCCAGGACTCGAATAGGACCTCGTACACGAGCTGTATCCAAGTCGTAAGACAGCGTAAGTTATGACTTAAACTCAACTTGACCTTTTCCAATTAGCGCGGGTTAGATACAGAGTAAAGCTTCCTCTACACTGTCCCATCAAACACTCCCAGGGCAGGTACAGCACGGGTTAGATTCGGAGTAAAGCTCCCTCTACACTGTCCAATCAAACAATCCCAGGGCAGGTACAGCATGGGTTAGATACAGAGTAAAGCTCCCTCTACACTGTCCCATCAAACACTCCCAGGGCAGGTACAGCACGGGGTTAGATACAGAGTAAAGCTCCCTCTACACTGTCCCATCAAACACTCCCAGGGCAGGTACAGCATGGGTTAGATACAGAGTAAAGCTACCTCTACACTGTCCCATCAAACACTCCCAGGGCAGGTACAGCATAGGTTAGATACAGAGTAAAGCTCCCTCTACACTGCCCCATCAAACGCTCCCAGGGCAGACACAGCATGGGGTTAGATACAGAGTAAAGCTCCCTCTACACTGTCCCATCAAACACTTCCAGGGCAGGCACAGCACGGGTTAGATACAGAGTAAAGCTTCCTCTACACTGTCCCATCAAACACTCCCAGGGCAGGTACAGCACGGGGTTAGATACAGAGTAAAGCTTCCTCTACACTGTCCCATCAAACACTCCCAGGAGAGGTACAGCACGGGTTAGATACACTGTATAGCTCCCTCTACACTGTCCCATCAAACACTCCCAAGGCAGGTACAGCACGGGGTTAGATACAGAGTAAAGCTCCCTCTGCACTGTCCCATCAAACACTCCCAGGGCAGGTACAGCACCGGTTAGATACAGAGTAAAGCTTCCTCTACACTGTCCAATCAAACACTCCCAGGACAGGTACAGCATGGGGTTAGATACAGAGTAAAGCTCCCTCTACACTGTCCCCATCACCCCATCAAACACTCCCAGGGCAGGTACAGCACGGGTTAGATACAGAGTAAAGCTCCCTCTACACTGTCCCATCAAACACTCACAGGGCAGGTGCAGCACGGGTTAGATACAGAGTAAAGCTCCCTCTACACTGTCCCATCAAACACTCCCAGGGCAGGTACCGCACAGTTTAAATACAGAGTAAAGCTCCCTCTACACTGTCCCCTCAAACACTCCCAGGGCAGGTACAGCACGGGTTAGATACAGAGTAAAGCACCCTCTACACTGTCCCATCAAACACTCCCAGGGCAGGGACAGCACGGGTTCGATACAGAGTAAAGCTCCCTCTACACTGTCCCATCAAACACTCCCAGGGCAGGTACAGCATGGGTTAGATACAGAGTAAAGCTCTGTCTACACTGTCCAGTCAAACACTCCCAGGGCAGGTACAGCATGGGTTCGTACGGAGTAAAGCTCCCCCTACATTGTCCCATCAAACACTCCCAGGGCAGGTACAGCACGGGTTAGATACCGAGTAAAGCTCCCTCGACACTGTCCCATCAAACACTCCCAGGGCTGACACAGAACGGGTTCGATACAGAGTAAAGCTCCCTCTGCACTGTCCCATCAAACACTCCCAGTGCAGGTGCAGCACGGGTTAGATACAGAGTAAAGCTCCCTCTACACTCTCCCATCAAACACTCCCAGGGCAGGCACAGCACGGGTTCGATACAGAGTAAAGCTCCCTCTACACTGTCCCATCAAACACTCCCAGGGCAGGTACAGCACGGGTTAGATACAGAGTAAAGCTCCCTCTACACTGTCCCATCAAACACTCCCAGGGCAGGTACAGCACGGGTTAGATGCAGAGTAAAGCTCCCTCTACACTGTCCCATCAAACACTCCCGGGGCAGGTACAGCACTGGTTAAATACAGAGTAAAGCTCCCTCTACACTGTCCCATCAAGCACTCCCAGGGCAGGTACAGCACGGGTTTAGATACAGAGTAAAGCTCCCTCTACACTGTCCCATCAAACACTCCCGGGGCAGGTACAGCACTGGTTAGATACAGAGTAAAGCTCCCTCTACACTGTCCCATCAAACACACCCAGGGCAGGTACAGCACGGGGTTAGATACAGAGTAAAGCTCCCTCTACACTGTCCCATCAAACACTCCCAGGGCAGGTACAGCACGGGTTAGATACAGAGTAAAGCTCCCTCTACACTGTCCCATCAAACACTCCCAGGGCAGGTACAGCACGGGTTAGATACAGAGTAAAGCTCCCTCTGCACTGACCCATCAAACACTCCCAGGGCAGGTACAGCACGGGTTAGATACAGAGTAAAGCTCCCTCTACACTGTCCCATCAAACACTCCCAGGGCAGGTACAGCACGGGGTTAGATACAGAGTAAAGCTTCCTCTACACTGTCCCATCAAACACTTCCAGGGCAGGCACAGCACGGGTAAGATACAGAGTAAAGCTTCCTCTACACTGTCCCATCAAACACTCCCAGGGCAGGTACAGCACGGGGTTAGATACAGAGTAAAGCTTCCTCTACACTGTCCCATCAAACACTCCCAGGAGAGGTACAGCACGGGTTAGATACACTGTCCCATCAAACACTCCCAAGGCAGGTACAGCACGGGGTTAGAGACAGATTAAAGCTCCCTCTGCACTGTCCCATCAAACACTCCCAGGGCAGGTACAGCACCGGTTAGATACAGAGTAAAGCTTCCTCTACACTGTCCAATCAAACACTCCCAGGACAGGTACAGCATGGGGTTAGATACAGAGTAAAGCTCCCTCTACACTGTCCCCATCACCCCATCAAACACTCCCAGGGCAGGTACAGCACGGGTTAGATGCAGAGTAAAGCTCCCTCTACACTGTCCCATCAAACACTCACAGGGCAGGTGCAGCACGGGTTAGATACAGAGTAAAGCTCCCTCTACACTGTCCCATCAAACACTCACAGGGCAGGTGCAGCACGGGTTAGATACACTGTATAGCTCCCTCTACACTGTCCCATCAAACACTCCCAAGGCAGGTACAGCACGGGGTTAGATACAGAGTAAAGCTCCCTCTACACTGTCCCCATCACCCCATCAAACACTCCCAGGGCAGGTACCGCACAGTTTAAATACAGAGTAAAGCTCCCTCTACACTGTCCCCTCAAACACTCCCAGGGCAGGTACAGCATGGGTTAGATACAGAGTAAAGCTCCCTCTACACTGCCCCATCAAACGCTCCCAGGGCAGACACAGCATGGGGTTAGATACAGAGTAAAGCTCCCTCTACACTGTCCCATCAAACACTTCCAGGGCAGGCACAGCACGGGTTAGATACAGAGTAAAGCTTCCTCTACACTGTCCCATCAAACACTCCCAGGGCAGGTACAGCACGGGGTTAGATACAGAGTAAAGCTTCCTCTACACTGTCCCATCAAACACTCCCAGGAGAGGTACAGCACGGGTTAGATACACTGTATTGCTCCCTCTACACTGTCCCATCAAACACTCCCAGGGCAGGTACAGCACGGGTTAGATACAGAGTAAAGCTCCCTCTACACTGTCCCATCAAACACTCCCAGGGCAGGTACAGCACGGGTTAGATACAGAGTAAAGCTCCCTCTGCACTGACCCATCAAACACTCCCAGGGCAGGTACAGCACGGGTTAGATACAGAGTAAAGCTCCCTCTACACTGTCCCATCAAACACTCCCAGGGCAGGTACAGCACGGGGTTAGATACAGAGTAAAGCTTCCTCTACACTGTCCCATCAAACACTTCCAGGGCAGGCACAGCACGGGTTAGATACAGAGTAAAGCTTCCTCTACACTGTCCCATCAAACACTCCCAGGGCAGGTACAGCACGGGGTTAGATACAGAGTAAAGCTTCCTCTACACTGTCCCATCAAACACTCCCAGGAGAGGTACAGCACGGGTTAGATACACTGTATAGCTCCCTCTACACTGTCCCATCAAACACTCCCAAGGCAGGTACAGCACGGGGTTAGAGACAGATTAAAGCTCCCTCTGCACTGTCCCATCAAACACTCCCAGGGCAGGTACAGCACCGGTTAGATACAGAGTAAAGCTTCCTCTACACTGTCCAATCAAACACTCCCAGGACAGGTACAGCATGGGGTTAGATACAGAGTAAAGCTCCCTCTACACTGTCCCCATCACCCCATCAAACACTCCCAGGGCAGGTACAGCACGGGTTAGATACAGAGTAAAGCTCCCTCTACACTGTCCCATCAAACACTCACAGGGCAGGTGCAGCACGGGTTAGATACAGAGTAAAGCTCCCTCTACACTGTCCCATCAAACACCCCCAGGGCAGGTACCGCACAGTTTAAATACAGAGTAAAGCTCCCTCTACACTGTCCCCTCAAACACTCCCAGGGCAGGTACAGCACGGGTGAGATACAGAGTAAAGCACCCTCTACACTGTCCCATCAAACACTCCCAGGGCAGGTACAGCACGGGTTCGATACAGAGTAAAGCTCCCTCTACACTGTCCCATCAAACACTCCCAGGGCAGGTACAGCATGGGTTAGATACAGAGTAAAGCTCTGTCTACACTGTCCAGTCAAACACTCCCAGGGCAGGTACAGCATGGGTTCGTACGGAGTAAAGCTCCCTCTACACTGTCCCATCAAACACTCCCAGGGCAGGTACAGCACTGGTTAAATACAGAGTAAAGCTCCCTCTACACTGTCCCATCAAGCACTCCCAGGGCAGGCACAGCACGGGTTTAGATACAGAGTAAAGCTCCCTCTACACTGTCCCATCAAACACTCCCGGGGCAGGTACAGCACTGGTTAGATACAGAGTAAAGCTCCCTCTACACTGTCCCATCAAACACACCCAGGGCAGGTACAGCACGGGGTTAGATACAGAGTAAAGCTCCCTCTACACTGTCCCATCAAACACTTCCAGGGCAGGCACAGCACGGGTTAGATACAGAGTAAAGCTTCCTCTACACTGTCCCATCAAACACTCCCAGGGCAGGTACAGCACGGGGTTAGATACAGAGTAAAGCTTCCTCTACACTGTCCCATCAAACACTCCCAGGAGAGGTACAGCACGGGTTAGATACACTGTATAGCTCCCTCTACACTGTCCCATCAAACACTCCCAAGGCAGGTACAGCACGGGGTTAGATCCAGAGTAAAGCTCCCTCTGCACTGTCCCATCAAACACTCCCAGGGCAGGTACAGCACCGGTTAGATACAGAGTAAAGCTTCCTCTACACTGTCCCATCAAACACTCACAGGGCAGGTACAGCACGGGGTTTGATACAGAGTAAAGCTACCTCTACACTGTCCCCATCACCCCATCAAACACTCCCAGGGCAGGTACAGCACGGGTTAGATACAGAGTAAAGCTCCCTCTACACTGTCCCTTCAAACACTCACAGGGCAGGTACAGCACGGGGTTTGATACAGAGTAAAGCTCCCTCTACACTGTCCCATCAAACACTCCCAGGGCAGGTGCAGCACGGGTTAGATAAAGAGTAAAGCTCCCTCTACACTATCCCATCAAACACTCCCAGGGCAGGTACCGCACAGTTTAAATACAGAGTAAAGCTCCCTCTACACTGTCCCCTCAAACACTCCCAGGGCAGGTACAGCACGGGTTAGATACAGAGTAAAGCACCCTCTACACTGTCCCATCAAACACTCCCAGGGCAGGTACAGCACGGGTTCGATACAGAGTAAAGCTCCCTCTACACTGTCCCATCAAACACTCCCAGGGCAGGTACAGCATGGGTTAGATACAGAGTAAAGCTCTGTCTACACTGTCCAGTCAAACACTCCCAGGGCAGGTACAGCATGGGTTCGTACGGAGTAAAGCTCCCTCTACATTGTCCCATCAAACACTCCCAGGGCAGGTACAGCACGGGTTAGATACCGAGTAAAGCTCCCTCTACACTGTCCCATCAAACACTCCCAGGGCTGACACAGAACGGGTTCGATACAGAGTAAAGCTCCCTCTACACTGTCCCATCAAACACTCCCAGTGCAGGTGCAGCACGGGTTAGATACAGAGTAAAGCTCCCTCTACACTCTCCCATCAAACACTCCCAGGGCAGGTACCGCACAGTTTAAATACAGAGTAAAGCTCCCTCTACACTGTCCCCTCAAACATTCCCAGGGCAGGTACAGCACGGTGTTAGATACAGAGTAAAGCTCCCTCTACACTGTCCCATCAAACACTCCCAGGGCAGGTACAGCACGGGTTAGATACAGAGTAAAGCTCCCTCTACACTGTCCCATCAAACACTCCCAGGGCAGGCACAGCACGGGTTCGATACAGAGTAAAGCTCCCTCTACACTGTCCCATCAAACACTCCCAGGGCAGGTACAGCACGGGTTAGATACAGAGTAAAGCTCCCTCTACACTGTCCTATCAAACACTCCCAGGGCAGGTACAGCACGGGTTAGATACAGAGTAAAGCTCCCTCTACACTGTCCCATCAAACACTCCCAGGGCAGGTACAGCACGGGTTAGATGCAGAGTAAAGCTCCCTCTACACTGTCCCATCAAACACTCCCGGGGCAGGTACAGCACTGGTTAAATACAGAGTAAAGCTCCCTCTACACTGTCCCATCAAGCACTCCCAGGGCAGGTACAGCACGGGTTTGGATACAGAGTAAAGCTCCCTCTACACTGTCCCATCAAACACTCCCGGGGCAGGTACAGCACTGGTTAGATACAGAGTAAAGCTCCCTCTACACTGTCCCATCAAACACACCCAGGGCCGGTACAGCACGGGGTTAGATACAGAGTAAAGCTCCCTCTACACTGTCCCATCAAACACTCCCAGGGCAAGTACAGCACGGGTTAGATACAGAGTAAAGCTCCCTCTACACTGTCCCATCAAACACTCCCAGGGCAGGTACAGCACGGGTTAGATCCAGAGTAAAGCTCCCTCTGCACTGACCCATCAAACACTCCCAGGGCAGGTACAGCATGGGTTAGATACAGAGTAAAGCTCCCTCTACACTGTCCCATCAAACACTCCCAGGGCAGGTGCAGCAGAGGTCAGATACAGAGTAAAGCTCCCTCTACACTGTCCCATCAAACACTCCCAGGGCAGGTACAGCACGGGGTTAGATACAGAGTAAAGCTCCTTCTACACTGTCCCATCAAACACTCCCAGGGCAGGTACAGCACGGGGTTAGATATAGAGAAAGCGATCACTGTGATAGGATATGGTGGAATGGGCAGCAGAATGGGATGTCAGAAGACAATTGCTTTTGGAGATTTTGGAGACAGAGAGAGGCAGATGTGATGGGCCGAATGGCCTCATCCGGGACTGAAGATGGGGTTACTGTAGAGGGTAGAGGTGCTGCACGTCTCCCTGGTCCAGACTGCCCTCTAAACCCCACCAATCTTGTGTGTGTTTTTTTTTAGCTGGCGGGTCTGTAATCGATGGAGACCGTTCCTTCCCGAACTGTACGTGGAACCAGGAGAATGAGCAACGGAACGGTAATTGGAGCCCCGCCCATTCTCAATGTGATGTGTCAGCGCCACTCACACGGGCTGCCACACAGACTGTCACACGTACACTCGCACAGACTGTTAGACACGGAGAGGCAGAGAGAGGGAGAGGCAGAGAGAGGGAGAGGCAGAGAGAGAGAGGCAGAGAGAGCGAGAGGCAGAGAGGGAGAGACAGAGAGAGGGAGGGAGAGAGAGAGAGAGGCAGAGAGAGGGAGAGGCAGAGAGAGAGAGAGAGAGACAGAGAGAGAGAGAGAGAGAGAGCGAGAGAGAGAGAGAGGGAGGCAGAGAGACAGAGACACAGAGAGAGAGACAGAGTGAGTTCAATGATGAGACATTTATGAAAGAGAATGTCTTAATCTAAAGTCTGTTCAACTCTTTATACAGCATTTACAGGAGACATCAAGCTAGTGATGCATCTAGAACGAAACTGAAACTAAACTAAACTGCCTTGCTTGTCTCTGTCACATGCCCTCTGCTGGTCAGGCACAAGCAATCAATACATGCAAACCTGCTGGTAAGGCATCATAATCAAACAGGCAAATACCATCTCTATTTGCTGATATCATTACATCTCCTTTTCTTAAAACAAAAGTATTTTACTTTTAACTAACAACATGTTTTCTTTGTATTAATCTGCATTTTAACTGTAACACTTAATGAACTTACATTATCATTATCATGATCAAGGTTTTTTAACCTTGCTTTGTGTGTTCACATGAAATATGTCAATACACTAGAACTTGAAGAAAGAATAAGATAACATTACTTCCTTCTATAACAATAGTCCTTAAATTTGCTCAATGAGTCTCTCAGGAGGCTTCACGTGCCTTGAGGATTTTCTGATTGATTGTCCTTGAATCTGAGTTGTTGCCTCAGATGATGTGTTCTCAGCTGTGTGATCAGGTTGTTCAACAGTATCAGTCTCTTGACCTGCTGTGGCTGGTCCCCTGAGAAGATCTCGACGATTTCTTCTCAGAACAGCACCCTCATCTGTCTGAATGGTGTATGATCTTGGTTGAACTTCACTCAGGACAGTTCCCTTCTGAGTCCATGTGTTTGTTTTGTCTTTGAACCTTACTTGGTCACCAGTGTGGAGTTCCGGTAGGTTTTGTGTTCCTCTGTCATAGTAATACTTTTGCTTTTCTTTCTGTTGTTCTTTGAACTTCCTCACTTTCTCCCCCTCTTTTGTTTTCAGGAGGTTCTCCGGGATGGGTAGGTTTGACCTTAGCCGACGTCCCATCAGGAGTTGGGCTGGTGACATACAACACTCGAGCAGCGTTGTGCGGTATACAAGCATGCTCTGGTAGAAGTCAGTTCCACTGTCTTTTGCCTTGTACCTCAGTCTTTTCACTGTGTTTGCGGGCTCTCCTGGGCCAACAGCTCTGGACAACGTGTCTGCTGTATACATCAGCTTACCCGGTGTGTACGCAACATTCAGTTCATCATAGACTGTCTCTCCTTCGCTTTCCACAACGAGGACTCTCTTTACCAGGTTCAGTCTCTCACAGGCTTTTAAACCTAGTATGGCTTGCACATCCTTTGGCACCACGATTAATGCTAGCGTGTGCTCTCTGTCCTTGTGTGTTACTTTGACAATGCATCTTCCTTTCACTGGTATATCAGTACCTGAGTATCCTGTCACTTTCACTTTGATTCCATGTATCTTTGGTCTGGGTCTAATTTTCTTAAAATCAGTCTCTGATAT
This sequence comes from Somniosus microcephalus, assembly GCF_052327205.1. NCBI lineage: Eukaryota > Metazoa > Chordata > Chondrichthyes > Squaliformes > Somniosidae > Somniosus > Somniosus microcephalus. Next base: position 33,950,934 of record NW_028225179.1, on the reverse strand, counting down.
CACATTAACTTGTGCTCCAGTATCCAATTTAAATGGAATGTGTATGTCATTCACTTTTAGTGTCAACATCCAGTCTCTTTCTTCTTGTTTGTTTTCAGACACAACATCTACATTGAACTCCTCTATGTCGCTTTCATCTACTGCATGGACCTTGCTTTGTTGCACTTGGTTCTTGCAGCAACGGGCATAATGGTTGTTTTTGTTGCAACTATTGCATTTTTTACCATATGCTGGACACTTTTTTGGTGGATGCTGTGTACCGCATCGACTGCATGACTTTCGATTGTCCCTTTCATTTTCGTTCGCTGGCCACGCCTCTTTTTTCACATTGGCGCTCTTTTTGTTAAACGGTTTGTGTCCGTTCTTTCTCATTGCATCCACGTTGCAGCTACTGTCACTGAACAGCTCCTTTGCCTGCGACTTCACAGTCTCTGTAGCCCTACACAGTGCTATGGCTTTTCCCAGGTCTAGATCTTGCTCTCTTAGCAGTCTTTCCCTTAGACCATTATCCGGAATACCACACACCAGTCTGTCTTTTATCAGCGAGTCTGTCAGTCCCCCAAATTCACATGTTTTGCTTCGGTTTCTCAGTTCAGTCACATCCTGATCAATAGTCTCACCCGTTTTCTGTACACATGTGAAAAATCTGTGCCTCTCAAACGTCACGTTACGTTTAGGTATGCAGTAGGCCTCAAGCTGTTCCATTATTTTATCTAGTTTCATTTTGTCTCCATCAGCAGCGAATGTGAAGTTATTATACACCTCCAGCGCTTCATCACCCACGACATGTAAGAACACTGACGATTTCTGTTTATCACTTTTCTCGTCAGCTCCGATTGCCGCTAAATACAACCCCACACGTTGTTTGAATCTCCTCCAATTTTCAGCCACATTACCTGTCAACTGAAGCGTCGCCGGTGGGAGTAAACCTTCCATTTTTCACTTCGTTAGCTATTCTCTAATGGTAAGTAACGATGTTCTCTTTTGGCTTGCTAATCTGTGGAGAGCTGATTTAACTTCAGATTTTTCCTCTTCATCTCTTTCAATCACTTCTGACACCATGTATTGATTTCTTTGTGAGTTCAATGATGAGACATTTATGAAAGAGAATGTCTTTTAATCTAAAGTCTGTTCAACTCTTTATACAGCATTTACAGGAGACATCAAGCTAGTGATGCATCTAGAATGAAACTGAAACTAAACTAAACTGCCTTGCTTGTCTCTGTCACATGCCCTCTGCTGGTCAGGCACAAGCAATCAATACATGCAAACCTGCTGGTAAGGCATCATAATCAAACAGGCAAATACCATCTCTATTTGCTGATATCATTACAACGGAACGGTAATTGGAGCCCCGCCCATTCTCAATGTGATGTGTCAGCGCGACTCACACGGGCTGTCACACTGACTGTCACACGTACACTCGCACAGACTGTTAGACACGGAGAGGCAGAGAGAGGGAGAGGCAGAGAGAGAGTCATAGAGTCATAGAGTCATAGAGTTTTACAGCACAGAAAGAGGCCCTTCGGCCCATCGTGTCTGCGCCGCCCATCCATCCCTGTCCAGTCTAATCCCATTTTCCAGCATTTGGTCCATAGCCTTGTATGCAATGGCATTTCAAGTGCTCATCCAAATGCTTCTTGAATGTTGTGAGGGTTCCTGCCTCTACCACCCTTTCAGGCATTGAGTTCCACATTCCAACCACCCTCTGGGTGAAAAAGTTCCTCCTCAAATCCCCTCTAAATCTCCTGCCCCTTACCCTGAATCTATGCCCCCTTGTTATTGACCCCCCTACTAAGGGGAAAAGTTCCTCTTTGTCTACCCTATCTATGCCCCTCATCATTTTGTACACCTCAATCAGGTCCCCCCTCAGCCTTCTTTGCTCCAAGGAAAACAACCCCAGCCTGTCCAGCCTCTCTTCATAGCTGAGGCGCTCCATCCCAGGTAACATCCTGGTGAATCTTCTCTGCACCCTCTCCAAAACAATCACATCCTTCCTATAGTGAGGCGACCAGAACTGCACACAGTACTCCAGCTGTGGCCTCACCAGCGTTTTGTACAGTTCCATCATAACCTCCCTGCTCTTATATTCTATGCCTCGGCTAATGAAGGCAAGTATC
>NW_028225179.1:33833814-33943814 GCF_052327205.1 Somniosus microcephalus | reverse complement strand
AATACTCAAGGTGCGGTCTCACCAAGGCCCTGTACAACTGCAGCAAGACATCCTCGGAGGGTCAGCCTAGCTTTATGTGCTCAAGTCTCTGGAGTGGGATTTGAACCCACAACCTTGAGTGATTAAGTGAATGGGCAAAAACTGTGGCAAATGGATTTCAATGTAAGCAAATGTGAGGTCATCCAATTTGGACCGAAAAAGGAATAGAACCGGGTACTTTCTAAATGGTGAAAGGCTAGAAACTGTGGAGGTCCAAAGAGACTTGGGGGTCCAGGCACTTAGCTCATTAAAATGTCATGGACAGTGTTGTATGAACGCATTAAAGCATAAAGCCAGGCAGACAAGCTCATAACTACGATATTCTCTTTATTATTCTGTAAAATGGCTGACTGCCGTTTTCCCGGGTAATTCCCATAATGCAACGCACATTACATTACCGTATTGACTGGTGTCAAACTCGCACATTACATTACCGTATTGACTGGTGTCAAACTCGCACATTACATTACCGTATTGACTGGTGTCAAACTCGCACATTACATTACCGTATTGACTGGTGTCAAACTCGCACATTACATTACCGTATTGACTGGTGTTAAACTCGCAATCAATACACGACATCCCCCTTTTCCTTGGAAACAAACTTGCAGTTTACAAACAGTTGCTTACAATAACACTGCCTAACTTATTTGGTTTATAAACTTTTTACAAACTTGTGTCTTACCACACAACTAAATAATTCCCAGGTTTAAACATTTAACGTCGCCCATGCAGTTCTCGCACAGTTTATGTTGTGACATAATCAGACAGTCTTTGGGGTTTTCTTTTAACCCGTTGAGGTCTGGCTGTATTGGGTATGTCTGACATGTCGGTGTCAGTGGGTATTGCCTGTGTCACAGTGGTATGTGTGTCAGGGTCTACTATACTGTCCTCAGTCCCTTGTGTTTCCTCCTGCTCATGGAGTGTCTCCTTTGGTCCATTGGTTCTGTATTTCTTCACAAACGTAGTGTTTCTCGAGTAGCGTGCTCCTTCTGGAGATTCCACTACTACTTGACTCCCTGTTTTACTCAAAACTTTGTGGGGTGTGGCATTAAAAGGAGTGGTGAACTTGTCCACTTTGTCCTGCCGTACCAGCACCGTGTCGCCAACTTCCGCCTCTGAGTATTGTGTTCTCCGCTGTTCATCTGCGTACAGTTTGGACTTGCCTTTTTGTTCTGCGTCCCGGTCACGTACTTCCATGTCTGCGCGCGACTCTGTGATGTCTGGCAGCTTTCCTCTCATTTTCCGTTTAAAGGGCAGCTCTGCCGGGCTCTTTCCTGTCGTGGCATGGTCAATGCTCCTGTACACAGTCACATATTTTCTAAGTTCACGTTTCCAGTCTAGTCCTTCTGACTGAGCAATTCTGATTCTTTTCATCAGCGATGCATTCTGGCGCTCGACTTCTCCATTAGCCTGAGCCCATTTTGCTGTCGTTTTCAGGTGTTTGATCCCGTTGTTTTCACAGTATTCTTTGAATAATTCAGATCTGAATTGAGGACCATTATCAGATTTGCAGGTGATTGGCAAACCATGACGGCTGAAGATTGACTCTAAACTATCAATAACCTTCTCTGTTGTTGTGGAGGTCATGATGTCGTATTCATAATAGCGACTATAATAATCAACTACCACAAGAATGGAGTGGTTGGATGGCAAGGGTCCCAGTAAGTCTATAGCTACATCCTGCCAGGGGCCCTCCGGTAATGGTGTTGGTCTCAACGGTTCAGGTGGGTCGGGTCTGGCTACTATCTGACAGCCGTGGCACGCTTTACAGTGTTTTTCAGCTGCCTTGTCCATGCCAGGCCACCAAAGCTTGGTTCTGAGATGTTGCTTTGTTCCAACTATTCCCAAGTGTCCTTCATGTGCTAACACCAGGGCTCGTGCGTGTAACACTGTGGGTAGCACGATGCGTGTTCCCCGAAGAACTAGGTACCCCACTACGCACAGCTCGTTTGCAATTGCTGCATAAGCTTTACAGTTCTCAAAATGTCCGTTTGTGATTGCCTTCCGTACCTCAATCAGCTCTGGGTCGGTAGCAGAGGCTTCCTCCACCTCTCTAGTAGTGAGTGCTTTTGGTGTCGCACTCACAGCTACAAATCTCACGTATTCATCTGAGCCATGAGAATGTCTCTCCTGTTTTGCTGTCTCCCCCAGCAATCGTGACAGTGGGTCTGCAATGTCTTGCTTGCCTGGAATGTGTATCACCTTAAAATCGTACGGCTGTAATCTAAGTACCCATCTCTCTATACGGGCACAGGGTTTAGAGTGTGGGCCGTATATCACACAATACACAATTCACAATTCACAATTCAAATCGCTTTATTGGCATGATAAGTTACATCTTATGTTGCCAAAGCATCAAAATACATTTATGGTTGAGCACATAAACGCAGTTCTATTCATACAGTGTATAAACAGGTATATCCCTGAGTGTATAAATATACATTCGCATTGTTTATATATATTCATTTCTTAGTTTACTGGTTGTCCCTCTGTTCATGGCAAGCTGTAACATAGTGTGCCGCCAGTGTTACACAGCTTCTCTCCTCTCCCAGTAGGAATGGGAGTTTTTGGTTGTCACTCAGATTTCTGAATTCAGGGCATATTTGTGAGAATTTTTGGTAGAAATTCTCCCTGATGTCCTGATATTTTCCACAGGCTGTGAGGAAGTGCATCTCTGTCTCCACTACTCCCTGACTGCAGTGAGAGCATATCCTGTCTTCTCTTGGCAGCCTGGTCTGCCTGTGTCTGCCTTTTTCGATCGCTAGGCTATGTTCGCTAAGTCTGTACCTTGTCAAGGTTCTTCTCAGTTTGTTATCCTTTACCATGGTCAGGTAATCAGCTATGTTGTATTGTCTGTTTAGGGCCAAGTAGCAATTGAGTTTGCTTTGGGTTTTTGTTGTTTCTGCCCAATATGTCAGATATTTTTCCTTTTGCTTAGCGACGATTGTGTTGGGTCACCTGTAATGGCTTATGGTCAGTTACCAAGTTAAATTTTCGGCCATACACATATGGATGCAGCCTCTCACAAGCCCATACGAGAGCTAAGGCCTCACTCTCTGTTTGAGAGTATTTCCTCTCACAGTCTGTTAAACTACGACTTACATAGCATATTGGCACCTCTTGTCCCTGTTGGTCCTGAACTAGTACTGCGCCTAAACCTACAGGACTGGCATCTGCTATCACCTTGGTTGGTGCGTCCTTATCAAAATATGCTAAAGTGCCGGCTCTGGCCAACTCTTCCTTGAGTGCACTGAATGACTGTCTCTGTTGTGATCCAAATTTAAATGGTGTGTCTTTTCTCGTCAGGCGTCGCAGTGGCTCTGATAGCGTTGCAAACTGCAGGATGAATCTGCTACTGTACCCAACGAGTCCCAAGAAACTCCTCACCTCTGTAGCATTCTCTGGTTCCCGAGCTTCTGCCACCGCTCGCACTCTCTCTGCTGTTGGTCCGATGCCCTTTTCAGACAACAGGATTCCCATGAAAATCAATCGGTCCATGTTGAATTGGCACTTCTCTGAGTTTAGTGTCAGTCCACTTTCCATTAGTCTGGTCATGATAGCGTGCAGGCGTCTGTCGTGCATTTCCTGGTCGTGTGCATGCACGATAATGTCGTCTGAGATGTTTTCAACACCCTCTATTCCAGCTAAGGCATTAGCTATCTCGTGCTGATATTGCTCACTAGCTGAAGATACACCGAATATCAGCCTCTTGTACCTGTATACTCCGTTATGTACTGCAAACGTTGTGATTTCTCGTGACTCAGGGGTCAGGTCTAGCTGGTGATAACCCCATTTCAGGTCTAGCTTACTAAACACCGTCGAGCCGTTCATACCTTGGAGTATCCCATCAACGGTGGGGATTGGATATCGTTCCCTCACTATTGCCTGGTTTGCTCGTCTCATGTCTAGGCATAACCTTACATCCTTATCCGCTTTTGGTACAATAACCACAGGATTTACCCATGGGGTGGAACCAGTTACAGGTTCGATAATGTCCATGTCCCTCAATTGTTTTATTTTGGCCTCTACAGCCCCCCTTAAGTTGAATGGTATATGCCTGAGTGGCTGGGCCACAGGCTTCACTTGTGGGTCGATATACAAACTGATCTGTTTTGTGTTCAGCCTTCCTACTCCCTGGAACACCTTTGGATACCGCTGTTCCAGTAGCTGTCTTACATCTACCATAGCTGAGACATCTGCGCCTATTTTTAAAACTCCCAGTTTCATGGCTGTCCTAGCAACGGCTCTCCATGGCCTTTAACCACAATGAACTCCGCCTGCTCAGTTCTCTTACCTATTGTAATCCCACATGTGAATACACCTTTAACTGACAGTGGTCGGCTAGAAGCATAAGAGAATAACTTTCTCTCTGTCTTAGGGACATGTGACTGACACTTAATGTGTTCTGACTTTAATCCTTCCCATGTATTCTCATCTATCACATTATTAGTTGCACCCGAATCAATTAACATTCTCAGGTTTACTCCCCCCACACAAAAGGTAAGTCTCTCTGTCACGTTATTTCCAGTAACAGCCAATGCAAAGTCATTTTGTTCCTCTACGTTGTTCACACTGTGTTTCTTTGTACCCTTTGTGCGGCATACTTTGGAGAAATGATCCTTTCCCTTGCACTTATGACACATTTGCCCATGTGGTCTGTGTGTCCACATCTGTAACGTTTCCTTTCGTTCCTATCACCATTTCCCTTTGGTTTCTCTGTCGAGCTTTTTGCATAATACCCTCTTTTCTGTTTAACACCACGAACAGTATCTGTCTCCACCTTCTCTGTTCATGACATGGCTGACATCTGCTCCTCGATGTTTTCACATTGTGAGGCCAATTGTAACGTGCGGGCGAGCATTAGACCTTGCCCTTCCTCTAGCAATTTCCTCCGCACATAGGCCGACGTGCACCTACTCAGGGTAGCGTCTCTTATTTGATTATCCGCATCCCCCCCAAAAGCACAGTCTTTAGCAGCCTGCCGCAAGTGAGCAAATTGTTGCACAGTCTCACCTGCCTTCTGGGACAACTTACGAAAAGTCTGTCTAGCAAATGCTGCGTTGACCTGGGGCACGAAGTAGTGATTCAAAGCACTAACCGCCGCCGTGTAGTCTGCTGGCTCTCCTGTGTCCGGTAGAGTCGAAAAGATATCCTGGACATCTGGTCCTGCTAGGTGTAGAAGTAGAGCTCTTCTCCTCTGCTTCGTGGCAACTGTAGAGGTATCGACGATAATGAGTCCTTTGCCGTCGGCATAAAGCTCAAAAGACGTTAACCACCTCATCCATCTCGGACCCAACGTGGCTGGCTCAGCAAAACATGCAAAATTTTGAATGCCAGTCTTCTCCATCCTAGCTAACTAAAACTTGGGCAACTACCTGTAATACCCACTGGAAATGTTATGTACGCTAAGTATGGTTATCAATCTTTAACTTAGACACTGTATTATCATTGTTATAAATCCCTGGGTTAAAGTTGCCCATGTGAAGGTACGGCAAGAACTTTTAAGGACACAATGTGACTAAGAGCAGACTTTCCATAATTCTGCACCAGTATCAACTGTTGCAGACAGTGAGGCTGCGCAGTCTCCAGGCAGAAACCCCAGGAGGAAGGGGTGGAGTCGGGTTTTTTCGAGCGGGGAAAGCGAGCGACTGGAAGAGAAGAGGGCAGGAGCTCTGAAAAGAGGGCTCAGGAGACAAATGGCTGCCGCATCCTGTCCCGGGCTTCTAAACTCGGCCGCCGCCCTTCGTATTAGTAGCTCTGCATCCAGAACTCAAAGTGGGATTCGGTGATCGTGAAGAGAATTCAACGAAGGGGTTCGGAGTCGTAAGTCTTGCAGACATTATACATACCATGAGCTCCAACTTAAGCGCGCCAACGAAAGAGTGCACTCGAATTTGGACACAGGGACAGATTCTCCTTTGAATCCATATAAATGGAGAATGTATGTTTATTATGTCTAGATTCATTCTAATGTATGCAAATGTCTAATTTAGGTCATTGACCCGTAATCTTCTTATACTGTCTGACGTTAAAACTATAAAGTAAGATAAATGGAATTAAGCCATTGTAGTAGTGATCTCCTTACTGGACTATAGAATACTGTCTACAACAGAGACCACATCTCACATATATCTAGAGAACCGTGAAGGGGTTACATTTTGGGGGCTCGTCCGGGATTGTGGTTTATTTATGTCAGTAAACTAACAGTATTGAATGCTCATTGCTAAGAGAGTGGTTTGTGGTTTCTACTGGGCTGTTTGAGCATAAAAGATGGATGTTATTGAGGTTGAAGCTTGGTGCAAACGGAAGCAGATAGCTACTACCCATGCCATTGTGCTGAATGGTGTTGCTAACGATGACCCTGATGATGTCTTGCTAAGGGCTCTGAATTGTGTCAAAGCCTTTGGAAAGGTTAGGATAGTTGAGCGCTGCTTGGATACAGCTACCAAGAAGCAGTTTGTGTTGATCCAGACATCAGAGAACCTGAGAGGTCATGGTTTACCTGAGGCAGTTGGGTTTTCTGAAGAGGCTGGTGCCTGGCCAGTTCAGTTTGTCCCTATTACTACTAAGGAAGAAGAAGGGTTTCAGACCAAGTTGTTGTCATTCTTGAGACAAGAAGGAAAGACTGTTGCTGATGTCAAAGGTCTGATAGGTCCTTCGGCCCTGGATATGAACACTCAGTTGGTCAGTGCCATTAGTTCTCTGGTGGATAAATGCACCAATCTGCCCTTCGAGGCTCAGGGATACCGTAAGCTCCGTGATGTAAGAAAAAGGAGGCTTACCATCAAGTAACTTTAAAGTAAGCTTTAAGTAACTTATAAACACACTATATACAAGAGAGGTCTTTACCATGCCTCTGGTAGAAGCCTCTTACAATACTGAACAGACCAGTATTTATACCAGTCCAACAGGAAGTGACATATGACAGGAAGTGAGGTATGTACACAGTTCATAGTTCATAGTTCACAGGAAGTGATGACATAACTTCCCGGAAGTTATCATTTTTATCACATTCTTCCCTCCTGCAGGATTAGGAGGCTGTGGTCTACCTTTTGGTCCGCAGCCGCCGAACAAGGAAGAGTCACACCCGTTTGGATTCCCATCGTAGAGGGTCGCTGGTCCGCTTACATGCGGTTGGCCATTGGTCAGAGTCTGTGTGGCCTGGATTGCCCTGTGAAGGGTCGGGGAGATCATGGCTTCGAGTACGAGCCCCAATAGGTTCAAAGTCGGACTGCCTCTGTTCAGAGGGAGGTGCAGAGCTGGTCTGTGGCGGATCAGTACTTTCATGCGCGGTACTGGGAGGGTCGCAACCTTGAGCACGGGGTTCTACCGGCACCAAGCTAGTTGGTGTCCGATCAGGATCCTGGAGAGGGGTACCCGATAGGTCCCAAGAGTTTCCTGGTGAAATGCCATCACCCGATGTCCCACTAGGTCCTGGTGGGCAGGGAGCCAGATCCCGTAATGATACGGTAGATTCTCGGCCGTCGGAATATCGTATGTTTGCATAGGTGGGGTTGGCATCGGTTAGTTCGACCTCGTCTACAAGAGGGTCATTTTTAGACGTCCGAACGTATCTTCGGAGTAATACAGGTCCAGGAGTAGTTAGCCATGACGGGAGTGATGTCCCATGAGATGAGCGACGCTGGAATCCAAAGAACCGCTCATGAGGTGTAGTATTTGTGGCTGTAGAAAGCAGGGACCGTATAGAGTGCAATGCATCCGGAAGCACTGTTTCCCATTGCTGGTCTGGTAGGCCCCGAGATCTTAAAGCGAGACGTACGGAATTCCAGATGATACCGTTATACCTCTCTACCTGCCCATTTCCGATGGGATGGTATGGTGTTGTTTTGCTTGTAGCAATTCCCCGTTCTGAGAGGTAGTCCTTGAGTTCCCTTGACATAAAGGATGGACCCCGATCTGAGTGAATATAAGCCGGCATGCCACAGAGAGAAAATACCTGCTCAAGGCAGCAGATTACTGTGGACGCCAGCATATTGGAGCAGGGGAAGGCAAACGGAAAACGTGAATATTCGTCGATCATGGTGAGCAAATATGTGTTCCGAGTTGAAGAGGGCACTGGGCCCTTAAAATCGATGCTAAGTCGTTGCATCGGTTGGGTTGCATGTATGAGTATACCATCTGAGGGGCGGAAGAACTGAGGTTTTAATTCCGCACAAAGCCGGCATTCTGAGCATATTTTCTTTACATCTCCAGTGGAAAAAGGGAGATTCCGTGATCGTACGAAATGTAGCATGCGCGTAACGCCAGGATGACACAAACCATTGTGGACATCCATGAGAGTGGAGGATGACATAGTGGAGCAGAATGCCCGTGTGAGGGTGTCCGGGGCCACATTCTCCTTGCCAGGCCGATAGAGAATGGTATAACCAAAAGAGGCCAGTTCCATCCTCCAAAGTTGTATTTTATTATTCTTAATTTTGGTTCGTTTTCGATTATCGAGCATGAAGGCGACTGATCGTTGGTCCGTGATCAATGTAAAGTGCTGGCGAGCTAGAAAATGGTTCCACTTCCGTACTGCCTCTATGATGGCTGTGGCTTCTTTCTCAACCGGAGGATAATGTAGCTCGGCACCTTGTAAGGTCCTGGACATAAATGCTACAGGACGACCTTCCTGATTCAGAGTAGCCGAGATCGCCACCTCCGAGGCATCACATTCAACCACGAAAGGGAGATTCTCATCAATGGAGTGAAGAGCCGCTTTCTCCAACTGTTTTTTGAGAAGGTTAAAGGCTGCAACAGCTGCTGTTCCCAGTGGAAATGATCTAGCATGCAGCAAGGGTTGGATTTTGTCCGAAAAATGAGGAATCCATTTAGCGTAGTATGCAAACAGACCGAGAGCCCGACGTAAAGAAGCCGGATTCTTAGGTGACGGGAGCTCTTGGAGCGGGCGAAGTCTTTCTGGGTCTGGCTTAATGATACCATTGCCTATGCAGTAGCCAAGGATGTTGATGGTCGGTTGCGACTCAACAGATTTGGATTCATTCAGGGTCAAATTACGGCGATGGAGGGCATCCCGAAATTTTTGGAGGTTGGAGTCGTGTTCCTGTTGATCGTGACCTGCAATGGTAATGTTATCAAGATAGGGAAAAGTGTCCCTTAGGTTTTCCTGCTTAACCAGGCCATCCATTGCCCGTTGAAAGACAGCCACTCCATTAGTAACCCCGAATGGGAGGCGACGAAATTGGTACAGCCGTCCATTAGCCTCAAAGGCTGTGTACTGCTTATCTGAGACCTTCAAGGGTAACTGATGATAGGCACTTTTTAAATCGTAAGTTGAGAACACTTTGTATTCGGCCAGTTTATTAACCATATCATCAATGCGTGGCAATGGGTAGGCGTCCAAGTCGGTATATTGATTGATGGTTTGCGAATAATCGATGCATAGTCGCTGTTTGTGAGGTTTTAGAGGGTTCTTGACAATGACGACTTGAGCCCGCCAGGGCGACGAACATGGTTCAATGATATCCTCTGCTAGAAGTCGAGAGATTTCAGCCGCAATAAAAGATTGGTCTTCCTGATTAAAGCGCCGTGATTTCGTTATTATCGGTTGGCATTGAGGCGGAATACTGGCAAATAATGAGGGTTCATCAAGTGAAGCTGCTGATAATGCACAAAATGGTAATTTAGACGGTATATTAGAAATAGTAAGTCCGGGTTTGGATCCACCAAACTCAATGGTGAGTTTCTTATGCTGTTTTTGGAAGTCCAGCCCTAAGAGGAGATCACTACATAAGTCCTTGAGCACCGAAAGTCGGGTGGAGGGATACATACGACCATGAAGTGTCATATCAACAACACAAAAGCCGGAGATTCTGGTATTAAGTGATGACTGGGCCATCGCAATTGCCTGGTCCGATGGGAAGACATGTAGTTTCAATTTCGCAACAATCTGTTCCTTAATGAAACTATCAGTACTTCCTGAGTCAATTAAGGCATCTAAGGTATGCCCTTTAATTGAAATTTTTGTGGCTGCATGAGACAGGTTCTGTGGGCAAGCAGCTGTAATTGGTGTCGTTGCACAGAGAGTGGCTAAAACTCTCGGTGTGCTTCTTCGGGAGAGAGCTCGAGAGGAAGCTTGATAGGTCCTAGCTGGAGCATCTTGATAGGCCCTAATTGGGGCAGTTTGGTAGGCCTTAGCTGGATTGGCCCTCATAGAGGCCCTTGATAGGCAAACTTTAGCAAAGTGTCCTTTTTTCCCGCAATAACTGCAGATTGCATTGCGAGCAGGGCAGGTTTTCCTAGGGTGAAAGGCATCTCCACAAAAGAAGCATTCCTTCCTAGATTGCCAAGAGGCTGCTAAAGTGGGGTCGTCCTCCTCTTCTTCATCAGAATTATCAGAATTAGATTCCCCCATGATAGGGTTCACCTGAGACCGCTTGAATTGTCTGGTTGCAGCTACAGCAGCAGATCGAGATCTGGGCAGCTGATAGAGGTCTGCATTTCTCTTTGCCAAATCCAGTGAACAAGCTAGGTCAAAAGCTTTTTGTAGCTCAAGTGTTTTACTTTCTAGTAGACGCTGGCGTATAAATGGAGAGGCAATCCCGCAGATGAAAGCATCACGAATCATTTCTTGGCGGTACAGCTCAGCTGAGGCTGCCTGAAAGTTACAATCTACGCTGAGCCTGCGAAGTTCAAGCAGGAATTCGTCAATTGATTCCCCTGGCCCTTGTCGGGCTGTGGCCAGTAGATGTCTAGCATAGACCTCATTTGGGGTCTTCGCATACAGTTTCTTAAGTGCCCGAATCACCTCTTCGTAATTATCCCAGTCATCAACATATTCGAACACTTTTGGGGTCACATAATTGACAAGTATCTTCAATTTAGCAGGAGCATCCGCTTTACATTCATCCAGAAAATTCTCAAAAGTACGATACCAATGCTTCCATACCCTGCCAGCTGCTGGTGTATTCGGGTCCAAGTCCAGACGAATAGGTCTAAGGATTTTCTCCATGATGGGTGGTTCCCTGGATCCTTAACTTCCGAGTTTGTCTGAAGGTCTAGTATTTGTCAGTGTAAATATTAAGTTACTTAAATTGATGTAAGAAAAAGGAGACTTACCATCAAGTAACTTTAAAGTAAGCTTTAAGTAACTTATAAACACACTATATACAAGAGAGGTCTTTACCATGCCTCTGGTAGAAGCCTCTTACAATACTGAACAGACCAGTATTTATACCAGTCCAACAGGAAGTGACATATGACAGGAAGTGAGGTATGTACACAGTTCATAGTTCACAGGAAGTGATGACATAACTTCTCGGCAGTTATCATTTTTATCACACTCCGTATGTTCTCAGGAGTGAGACCAACTCCCAGTGGGGAAGAGGAGTACGACGCCTGGGCTGAGCAGACCCTGCCTCTGCTAGAGGAATGGCAGTGCAGTGACAATGTGAAGAGGCAGAGAATAGTAGAAAGCCTTAAGGGTCCTGCTGCTGACATTGTAAGATTCTTAAAGGCGCAGAACACCTCTGCTACTTCCTTTGACTACATGCAGGCTCTAGAAACTGCCTTTGGAACTACTGAAACCATTTCAGATTTGATGGTCAGATTCAGAAGCACATTCCAGTGTGAGGGAGAGAAGCTGTCCAGTTATCTGCTGAGAATAGACAAACTGCTGCATTGTATGTTACAGAAAAGAGGGATTGAGTTGCCTGAAATGAATCGGTTCCGCATTGAACAGGTTGTGCGAGGTGCATTGCTCGAAGACGTGACTGCTCTTCGCATACTCATGACCCATAAGTTGCGAGATCCACCTACCTTCACTGAGCTGCTAAGGGAAGTCAGAGAGGAGGAGGATATGCTTCAGGCCCGGAATGTAGCAAAGAGTGCTGTGATGTCCAAGCTTGTGACTCCTGTTACAGTTCCTACTCCTAAGGGTGATGTCAACCCTGAGATGGAACAGCTGAAGAAGGAAATAAATGTCATGAGAGCCGAGATGGCATATTTTCAGTCTAAGCCCAACACAGAAAGGGGTGACGCACGGGTGCAAAAGGTTGAACACCCTGCGAAGTCTAACAGCAAAATGAATGATTCCTCTAAAGGATATCCCCATGAAGGAGATAGACCTGGAGTCTTTTGTTATAACTGTGGAAAGGATGGACATTTCAAGCGAGAATGTAGAGGTGAGGAAAATCTAAAAAAAGTAAATGACCGTCTCATAAAACTTGCCAAGAAGTCAGGAAACTACAAAGGGGCACAGTAACGGAACGGCCTGCTGTCCCTGTAGTTAAGACACGTTCCGCTAAGTGCAATAATAGACGAGGGGATATGAAAGACATCATACCTGAAGGTTTAGTAGGGCCGAGTTCTGCTGTATCAATACAGATTGAAGGCATTTATACTAAAGCTATCCTCGACACGGGTTCTCAGGTTACCATACTGTACAGATCCTTCTATGACCGATACCTGACGCATTTGCCGTTAACCCCAATCAGTCTTCTGCAGATCTGGGGCCTTAGTCCTGCTGATTACCCATATGATGGCTATTTGTCGCTGAGGTTGGAGTTCTTGGAAGCTGATGTAGGGACCACTGAGACCATTGATGCACTTGTGTTGGTTTGCCCCGACCCCATGGTGAAAGGTGAGGTTTCCATACTGGTTGGCAGTAATACACCCATAGTGAGACGACTCCTGACAAGCTGCAAAAAGCAGGGAGGTGAAAACTTCTTGAGCACCAGACACATTCACCCTGTTTTCAAAAAGGCTTTTGAGAAACTGCCTGAACTTTCTTCCGACGTAGATGATAGCAAAAGAGGAACTGTGTGGTACGTTCGAGCCAAACCTATCACCCTGCGTCCTGGAGGAGTGGCTAGAATCCCTGGGATACCAAAATTCCCTGGAACGCCAGGTACTGAAGCCATTCTGATAGAGTCACCTGATGATCCTGCAGAAGAGTCACGGTTTCCAAATGAGCTTCTGGTGAGACCAGAGTTGCAGACCCCGACAGCTGTGATGTCAAGGAGAGTTAGTGACCGTGAGGAATATGTCAGGCAAAGGAATCACATTGAGGAAAGGAATGCCGATTGCGCATCTGTTTCCTGTAAATGTACTGTCGTCACATGTGAAGGAAGAGTCCAAAGTTAACTCAACCAGAGATCTGACACCCTCCTCCTTCAACTTTGGAGATTCATTCGTTCCTAAAGAATGGAAGGACCGATTAGTCAGGAAGATGATGGAGCGGAGAGGAGTTTTCTCTACTCATGAGTTTGATGTTGGTTGTAGTAAGAGTACTCGCCATTCTATCAGAATTACCGAGGATAAACCCTTTCGGGAGAGGTCTCGACGGCTGGCACCAGCTGACATTGAAGCAGTGAGACAGCACCTGTCGCAGTTAAAAGAAGCTGAGATCATTACCGAGTCCAGGAGTCCTTATGCATCTCCTATAGTGGTGGTGAGGAAAAAGAACGGAAAGATTCGGATGTGTGTGGACTTTAGGACGCTTAACAGACGTACTATTCCCGACCAATACACCGTTCCAAGAATTGAGGATGCACTGGCTTGTCTTAATGGAAGCAAGTGGTTCAGTGTGTTGGATCTCAGAAGTGGATACTACCAAATACCGATGAGTGAATCGGACAAAGAAAAGACAGCCTTTATATGTCCAGTTGGGTTCTACCAATTTGAAAGGATGCCACAGGGAGTTTCAGGCGCTCCAGCAACTTTTCAAAGAATAATGGAACAAACAGTTGGGGACATGAACTTGCTCGAAGTATTGGTGTACTTGGATTATATCATTGTGTTTGGGGCAACCCTTGAAGAACACGAAGCTCGGTTGCTGAAAGTGCTTGGTCGCCTGGAGGATGAAGGTCTCAAGCTATCATTGGACAAGTGTCAGTTTTGCCAAACATCCGTGTCCTATGTGGGGCATATTGTATCACAGGATGGAGTAGCCACAGATCCATCCAAGATCGAAGCTGTTACCACATGGCCCAAACCGAACACAGTGACTGCCTTGCGGTCATTTCTTGGGTTCTGCGGATATTACAGGCGCTTTGTGCAGGATTACTCCAAAGTGGCCCATCCTCTGAATCAGCTGCTGGCTGGTTACCTCCCACCAGCCGAGAGGAAGAAAAAGGCTAAAGGTAAAGAGAACAAGGACTACTTCAAACCCTCTGAGCCTTTTGGTGTTAGATGGGATGAGAAATGCGAAGAGGCCTTCCACACCTTAAAGCAAAGTCTTACTCAAGCCCCCGCGTTGGCTTTTGCAAACCCACAGCTGCCATATGTGCTACACGTGGATGCCAGTCAAGAAGGGTTGGGTGGTGTGTTGTATCAGGACCAAGGAGCAGGGCTGAGACCTGTAGCGTTCATCAGTCGCAGTCTTACGCCATCAGAGCATAACTACCCAGCTCATAAGCTAGAATTCTTGGCGTTGAAGTGGGGGGTGGTGGATAAGCTGCAGGATTATCTGTATGGAGCGAAGTTTGAAGTGAGGACAGACAATAATCCATTAACCTATGTGTTGACTTCGGCAAAACTTGATGCCACCGGCCACCGCTGGCTTGCTGCACTATCTGCTTACGACTTTAGTCTCGGGTACAGACCTGGGAACCAGAACATTGACGCAGATGCTCTGTCTCGTCGCCCACACTACCAGAAACCAGAGTGGAAAGAGGTTGCTTCAGCAGATGTGAAAGTAATGTGTCAGATGTCCGTGGTATCTGGACCAAAGGATTCATTTCATGCCCGAGAGATTGACCACTTGGGAGCGTCAATGCATGCTGTTCCCCAGGCATTTTGCAACCTTTCCAGTTTGGATGTACAAAACTTACCCATGTTGTGTTCATCTGAAATATCCAAAGCACAACAGGAGGATCCCTGTATTCATGAGGGGCTAGAAATTCAGTCGGCTTTGCGCCCAGTTTTCGCCCAAAGAGGGCTTTTGCGCCACTTGCTGAGCTTTCGCCGATATTCAGCGCTGCGGTAATGGTGGCGTTAGCCAGTAGCGCTGCGCCGCCACCGATGACGTCATCGGTGTGCGCAGTGCCCCGCTACCGCCCCGCTACCGGCCCGACCGCCATATTGAGTTGCGGCCGCCTCTTCCGCAGCGGCCGCAAACAGCGATCAGAAAACGGGGCCGTCCTGTAGCGTTAGTGGGGCGAGTTAAGGCGGATGTGCGGCCGGCCGCTTTTTCGGCGGCCGCCTGCCCGCACCTCCTTCCCCAGCCTCCTCCACCCCCCCCCCCCCCCCGCGGCATTGCCGGCTGTCTTCCGGGAGCCCGACACTTCTCCGTGGTGCCGGGCTCATTTGCCGGCACTAGCGAGCGGCGATCTCGCTGTTGCAGGCACCTCCCCCTTAAGAGAGGGAGGAAGGCCTGCAGTACCGCAGCCTGCCGCTCCGCAGCGGGTGGCGCTGCAGCACCTAGCGCGCCGATATTCAGTTTCAGCGCCCCAAGCGGGGGCGCCGAAACCCTTGAATAGCGTCCGGCTTCGACGTGGGGCGCTGAAACTGAATTTCCGGCGGGCGCAAGTGGCTCCGCGCGCAGCGGTAACTTCTGGGCGCAAGCGAGCTGGCGGGCCCAAACTGAATTTCTAGGCCGAGGTGTTTTCAGCTCTCCGTCTGGGTGATATTACACAGATCGACAAATCAAAACATCCTGACTGTCGTCTGCTCCTAAGAGAATGGGACCACTTGGAAATTAAAGAGGGAGTGTTGTGTAGAATCACTCACCCACCCAGTAAACCATGTCATTCACAGTTGGTCCTGCCTGAAAAGTACAGGGAAATAGTGATGAAGTCTTTGCATGGTGACGCAGGTCATCTGGGAGTAGATAAGACCTATGGGTTGGTCAAGGACAGATTCTATTGGCCGCGTATGAAGTCTGCGGTTGAGGAGTTCTGCAAGTCCTGTGCACGCTGTGTCCAGAGAAAGACTTTACCTAAAAGAGTTGCTCCTCTGTTTCACATGCAAAGTGATGGACCTCTAGACCTTGTCTGTATGGATTTTTTGTCCATCGAACCCGATTCCAGCAATACCGCAAATGTCTTGGTCATTACAGATCATTATACTCGCTATGCCCAAGCTTTTCCCACAACGGATCAGAAAGCATCCACCGTTGCCAAAGTGTTGTGGCAGCACGGTGGCATAGTGGTTAGCACTGTTGCCTCACAGCGCCAGGGACCCGGGTTTGAATCCGGCCTCGGGTGACTGTCTGTGTGGAGTTTGCACATTCTCCCCGTGTTTGCGTGGGTTTCCTCCGGGTGCTCCGGTTTCCTCCCACAGTGCAAAGATGTGCGGGTTAGGTTGATTGGCTATGATAAATTGACCCTTAATGTTAGGGGGATTAAATACGTGGGGTTACGGGGATAGGGTGGGGTTGGTGTAGGGGTTACAGGGATCGGGTGGGATATGTGTCGGTGCAGGCTCGATGGGCCGAAATGGCCTCTATCTGCATTGTGGGGTTTCTGTGATTCTGTGTGATTCTGTGAAATACTTCATCCACTATGGACTGCCAAAGCGAATACACAGTGATCAAGGTAGAGACTTTGAAAGTAGACTTATACATGAGTTGTTGTCCATGCTCGGGATTGAGAAGTCAAGAACAACTCCATACCATCCTCAGGGAGATCCTCAACCTGAGCGGTTTAACCGTACTTTGTTAGACATGCTTGGAACGCTGGATTCGAAGCGAAAGAACAAGTGGAGTCGGCACATTGGACATCTTGTTCATTCTTATAATTGTACCCGAAATGACGCTACTGGTTTTTCACTGTACTACCTCATGTTTGGACGTGAAGCGAGGATGCCGGTGGATTTGTGTTTCGGAGTATCCAGTGATGGCACATCACAGAGAACTTACCTCAAGTATGTGTCTGACATGAGAAAGGAATTGCAAGCTGCTTATGAACTTGCTGAGTCTGTTTCTGCCAAACAGAATAAAGGAAATAAGCAGAGGTATGACCAGAAGATCCGTTTTTCCCAACTCATGCCTGGTGACCGAGTTCTCATACGGAACCTAGGACTTCAAGGGAAACATAAGTTAGCAGACCGCTGGGCTTCTACACCTTACATTGTTGAAAGTCAAATGTCACAACTACCTGTGTTTCAGCTAAAACCTGCAGGTGGGAATGGACCCATAAAAATACTGCACCGGAATCATATCCTGCCATTGGGACAGCAAGTGCGTCTGGATCCGCCAGCGGATAATGAGCCGACACCTAGTAGGAGAACCCTGCAGAGAAGAAGGAGGAAAAAAATGAGAAACCAGGAAAACTTTGTTCCAGAAGACAGAAAACCCATGACACAGTGTGTGGATCATGAGGAACCTGATGAGTCGGAAGATGAAGAATGGGATCTATGGTACGACCTCCCAGAAAGACGCATAAGACAGAATCTGGATGAATTGTCTGAACCATTTAGCTCAGACTTGGACATGGTCTGGGAAGAACCAGATGCTTCCGAGAAGGAGATAAAAGAGACTGAAAGGCATGATAACAAAGGAACCAATGCCTCCAACGTAGTTGAAGGAACTGAAGACCGGGTATCCGAAATAAGGAGCTCACAGCGAGTTAAGAAGGTTCCTGAAAGATTGACATACAGTACACTAGGAGTGCCAAGTGTAATGATAGCCCCTACGGTTCGATATGTTACCTCCCTTTATACATGGTTGGGAAGCATGCAACCACTTATGTGTAAAGTTCATTAGTCATGGGGACATGCCTATATTTGGTAGGGGGGGGGGGGAGTGTAATACCCACTGGAAATGTTATGTACGCTAAGTATGGTTATCAATCTTTAACTTAGACACTGTATTATCATTGTTATAAATCCCTGGGTTAAAGTTGCCCATGTGAAGGTACGGCAAGAACTTTTAAGGACACAATGTGACTAAGAGCAGACTTTCCATAATTCTGCACCAGTATCAACTGTTGCAGACAGTGAGGCTGCGCAGTCTCCAGGCAGAAACCCCAGGAGGAAGGGGTGGAGTCGGGTTTTTTCGAGCGGGAAATGGGAGCGACTGGAAGAGAAGAGGGCAGGAGCTCTGAAAAGAGGGCTCAGGAGGCAAATGGCTGCCACATCCCGTCCCGGGCTTCCAAACTCGGCCGCCGCCCTTCGTATTAGTAGCTCTGCATCCAGAACTCAAAGTGGGATTCAGTGATCGTGAAGAGAATTCAACGAAGGGGTTCGGAGTCGTAAGTCTTGCAGACATTATACATACCATGAGCTCCAACTTAAGCGCGCCAACGAAAGAGTGTACTCGAATTTGGACACAGGGACAGATTCTCCTTTGAATCCATATAAATGGAGAATGTATGTTTATTATGTCTAGATTCATTCTAATATATGCAAATGTCTAATTTAGGTCATTGACCCGTAATCTTCTTATACTGTCTGACGTTAAAACTATAAAGTAAGATAATTAGAATTAAGCCATTGTAGTAGTGATCTCCTTACTGGACTATAGAATACTGTCTACAACAGAGAACACATCTCACATACATCTAGAGAACCGTGAAGGGGTTACATACCTATTTAAAATGATTCCGTTCGTTATCCTCATCGCCAATGTTGTATGAACGCATTAAAGCATAGAATCAGGCAGACAGGCTCATAACTACGATGTTCTCTTTATTCTGTAAAATGGCTGACTGCCGTTTTCCCGGGTAATTCTCATAATGCAATGCACATTACATTACCGTATATACTGATGTCAAACTCGCAATCAATACACGACAGACAGGTACAGAAAATAATCCAAAAGGCTAAAGGAATGCTGGCCTTTATATCTAGAGGACTCAAATACAAGCGGTAGAAGTTATGCTGCAGCTATACAAAACCCTGGTTCGACCAGATAAATTGGCCAGAAAAAGCAGTAACCCTGAGGATTGGGAGCAGTTTAGGATTCAACAAAGGAGGACAAAAGGATTAATTAAGAAGGGGAAAATAGAATATGAAAGTAAGCTTGCAGGGAACATAAAAACTGACTGTAAGAGCTTTTATAGATATGTGAAGAGAAAAAGATTAGTGAAATCAAGTGTAGGTCCCTTGCAGTCAGAAGCAGGGGAAGTTATAATGGGGAACAAAGAAATGGCAGACCAATTAAATGCATATTTTGGTTCTGTCTTCACAAAGGAGGACATAAATAACCTCCCAGAGATGTTGGAGAGCATAGGGCCTGATGAGAGGGAGGAACTGAAAGAAATCAGTATTTGTAGGGAAATGGTGTTGGGGAAATTGATGGGATTGAAGGCCGATAAATCCCCAGGGCCTGATAAACTACATCCTAGAGTACTTAAGGAAGTGGCCCTAGAAATAGTAGATGCATTGCTGATCATCTTTCAAAATTTGCTGGAATCTGGAACTGTACCCATGGATTGGCGGGTAGCTAATGTTACCCCACTATTCAAAAAGGGTGGTAGAGAGAAAGCGGGGAATTACAGACCGGTAAGCCTGACATCGGTAGTGGGGAAAATGCTAGAGTCCATTATAAAGGATGTAATAGCTGAGCACTTGGAAAACAGTGACAGGATCGGACAAAGTCAACATGGATTTACAAAAGGTAAATCGTGCTTGACTAATCTACTGGAATTTTTTGAGGATGTAACTGGGAAAATAGATAAGGGAGAACCAGTAGATGTGGTGTATTTGGACTTTCAAAAGGCTTTCGATAAGGTCCCGCGTAAGAGATTAGCGTGTAAAGTTAAGGCACATGGGATTGGGGGCAAGGTATTGACTTGGATAGAGAACTGGTTGGCGGACAGAAAGCAGGGAGTAGGAATTAACGGGTCTTTTTCCGAGTGGCCGGCAGTGACTAGTGGGGTACCGCAGGGATCGGTCCTTGGACCCCAGCTATCACAATATATATTAATGATCTAGATAAGGGAATTGGATGTAATATCTCCAAGTTTGCAGACGACACAAAGCTGGGTGGGCGTGTGTGCTGCGAGGAGGATACCGAGAAACTCCAGGATGATTTGGACAGGTTGGGAGATTGGGCAGAAGCGTGGCAGATGCAATATAACGTGGATAAATGCGAGGTTATCCACTTTGGTGTCAAAAACAGAAAGGCAGACTATTATCTGATGGCAATAGATTGGGAGAAGGGGAAGTGCAACGAGACCTGGGTGTCCTTGTGCACCAGTCGCTGAAGGTAAGCATGCAGGTGCAGCAGGCGGTGAAGAAGGCAAATGGTATGTCGGCCTTCATAGCAAAAGATTTTGAGTACAGGAGCAAGGATGTCCTGCTGCAGTTGTACAGGGCCTTGGTGAGACCACACCTTGAGTACTGTGTGCAGTTTTGATTACCTTATCTGAGGAAGGATGTTCTTGCCATGGAAGGAGTTCAGCGAAGATTCACAAGGCTGATCCCTGGGATGGCAGGAATGACGTATGAGGAGAGATTGGCTCGATTGGGCTTATACTAGCTGGAGTTTTGAAGAATGAGAGGGGATCTCATTGAAACTTATAAAATTCTGACAGGTCTGGACAAACTAGATGCAGGTAGAATGTTCCCGATGGTCGGAGAGTCCAGAACCAAGGGTCATATTCGAAGGATAACGGGTAAGCCATTTAGGACAGAGATGAGGAAGAATTTCTTCACCCAGAGAGTGGTGAACCTGTGGAATTCTCTACCACAGAAGGCGGTTGAGGCCAAGTCTTTAAATATATTCAAGAAGGAGTTAGATATATTTCTTAGAGCTAAAGGTATCAAGGGATATGGGGAGAAGGCAGCACGGTGGCATAGTGGTTAACACTGTTGCCTCACAGCGCCAGGGACCCGGGTTCAAATCCGGCCTCGGGTGACTTACTGTGTGGAGTTTGCACATTCTCCCCGTGTTTGCGTGGGTTTTCTCCGGGTGCTCCGGTTTCCTCCCACAGTCCAAAGATGTGCGGGTTAGGTTGATTGGCCATGATAAATTGACCCTTAGTGTTAGGGGGATTAAATACGTGGGGTTACGGGGATAGGGTGGGATATGTGTTGGTGTAGGGGTTACGGGGATTGGGTGGGATATGTGTCGGTGCAGGCTCAATGGGCCGAAATGGCCTCTATCTGCACTGTGGGGTTTCTGTGATTCTGTGAAGGCAGGTACGGGGTACTGAGTTTGGATGATCAGCCATGATCTCATCGAATGGCGGAGCAGGCTCGAGGGGCCGAATGGCCTACTCCTGCTCCTATCTTCTATGTTTCTATGACCACACCTGGAGTACTGTGAGCAGTTCTGGGCACCACACTTTAGGAAGGATATATTGGCCTTGGAGGGAGTGCAGCGTAGGTTTACCAGAATGAGACCCGGACTTCAAGGGTTAAGTTACGAGGAGAGATTACACAGACTAGGGTTGTACACCCTGGAATTTAGAAGGTTAAGGGGTTGATCTGAATGAAGTTTTCAAGATATTAAGGGGAACAGATAGGGTAGAGAGAGAGAAACTATTCCCGCTGGTTGGGGATTCTAGGACTAGGGGGCAGAGTCTAAAAATTAGAGCCAGACCTTTCAGGAGTGAAGTTAGGAAACACTTCTACACACAAAGGGTGGTAGAAGTTTGGAACTCTCTTCCGCAAACGGCAATCGATGCTAGATCAGTTGTTAATTCTAAATCTGAGATTGATAGATTCTTGTTAACCAAAGGTATTAAGGGATATGGGGCCAAAGGCGGGTAGATGGAGTTAGGTCACAGATCAGCCCTGATCTTATTGAATGGCGGAACAGGCTCGAGAGGCTGAATGGCCTCCTCCTGTTCCTGTGTTCCAAGGTTATGGGGAGATTTGATAGAGGTGTTCAAAACCTTGAATAGTTTTCATAGAGTAAATAAGGAGAAACTGTTTCCACTGGTACTATATAAAGACAAGTTGTTGTTCAGTCCCATTATTTTCTCCATTATTCTTTTGTTAAAAACTTTTCTGCGTTTCTTCCAGGGACACTCTCCCGATGTGCTGGTGATGATGCCTGGATTCCTTGTGGCGAGTCCGGTATTGCCCCCTTCAAGTGGAAGTGGCAAAAATCACCCGCCCACGACAAAGGGGCCATGGTGTTGTTCAACCGGGTGGTGCTGCGCCAAGGCTACGGAGTTACACTGAGGAGGGGACCCTCCATGGTGATCCTAAGCCTCCGTTACCAGGACGCCGGGCTGTATGTCTGTCACCTCAACAGGACAGAGACCAGAGTGGAGCTTCACGTCGCGGGGCCAGGTAAGGGCAGAGATTGACGTCGCGCACCCCATCCGTGACATCGCCCGCCCCGCCGCCTCAGCCCACCTGCTGCCGAAAACCCTCGTCCGTGCCCTTTGCCCCACTCCAGACTCCACCAGTCCCAATGCTCCCCTGGCCGACTTCCCACCTTGCACCCTCCGCGACCATCAACTCATCGGAAACTCCCACTGGCCCCAAATCCTAACTCGCGTTCACCCACCGCCCGCCCCTGTTGCTCGATGACCCACATTGGCTCCCGGTCCCCCCAAACACATCCAACTGAAAATTCTCCATCCTCATCTTCAAATCCCTCCATCGCCCTCGTCCCCCTCCCTCCCCCTTATCTCTGTAACCTCCTCCAGCCCCTACAATCCTCCCTATCTCTGTAGAATCCTCCAGCCCCTACCACCCTTCCTATCTCTGTAACCTCCTCCAGCCCCTACAACCCTCCCTATCTCTGTAACCTCCTCCAGCCCCGACAACCCTCCCTATCTCTGTAATCCCCTCCAGCCCCTACCACCCTCCCTATCTCTGTAAAATCCTCCAGCCCCTACAATCCTCCCTATCTCTGTAACCTCCTCCAGCCCCTACAACCCTCCCTATCTCTGTAACCTCCTCCAGCCCCTGCCCCCATCTCTGTAACCTCCTCCAGCCCCTACAACCCTCCCTATCTCTGTAAACTCCTCCAGCCCCTACCACCGTCCCTATCTCTGTAACCTCCTCCAGCCCGTACCACCCTCCCTATCTCTGTAACCTCCTCCAGCCCCTAGAACCCTCCCTATCTCTGTAACATCCTCCAGCCCCTACAACCATCCCTATCTCTGTAAACTCCTCCGGCCCCTACCACCGTCCCTATCTCTGTAACCTCCTCCAGCCCCCTACAACCGTCCATATCTCTGTAACCTCCTCCAGCCCGTACCACCCTCCCTATCTCTGTAACCTCCTCCAGCCCCTACCACCCTCCCTATCTCTGTAACCTCCTCCTGCCACTACCACCCTCCCTATCTCTGTAACCTCCTCCAGCCCCTACCACCCTCCCTATCTCTGTAACCTCCTCCAGCCCCCTACAACCCTCCCTATCCTTGTAACCTCCTCCAGCCCCTACAACCCTCCCTACCTCTGTATCCTCCTCCAACCCCTACCACCCTCCCTATCTCTGGACCCTCCTCCAGCCCCTCCAACCCTCCCTATCTTTGTAACCTCCTCCAGCCCCTACAACCCTCCCTACCTCTGTAACCTCCTCCAGCCCCTACCACCCTCCCTATCTCTGTAACCTCCTCCAGCCCCTACAACCCTCCCTAGCTCTGTAACCTCCTCCAGCCCCTACAACCCTCCCAATCTCTGTAACCTCCTCCAGCCCCTACCACCCTCCCTAGCTCTGTAACATAGAAACATAGAAGATAGGAGCAGGAGTAGGCCATTCGGCCCTTCGAGCCTGCTCCGCCATTCAATGAAATCATGGCTGATCATCCAAATTCAGTACCCTGTCCCTGCCTTCTCCCCATAACCCTTGATCCCTTTAGCCTTAAGAAATATATCCAACTCTTTCTTGAATATATTTAATGAACTGGCCTCCACCACCCTCTGTGATAGAGAATTCCACAGGTTCACCACTCTCTGGGTGAAGAAATTCCTCCTCATTTCTGTCCTAAATGGCTTACCCCTTATCCTTAGACTATGACCCCTGGTTCTGGACTCCCCGGCCATCAGAAACATCCTTCCTGCATCTAGTCTGCCCAGGCCTGACAGAATTTTATAGGTTTCGATGAGATCCCCTCTCAATCTTCTAAACTCCAGTGAGTATAAGCCCAATCGACACAATCTCTCCTCATACGTCATTTCTGCCATCCCAGGTATCAGCCTGGTGAATCTTCGCTGCACTCCTTCCATGGCAAGAACGTCCTTCCTCAGGTAAGGCGACCAAAACTGCACACAATATTCAAGGTGCGGTCTCACCAAGGCCCTGTACAACTGTAGCAAGACATCCTTGTTCCTGTACTCGAACCCTCTTGCTACGAAGACCAACATACCATTTGCCTTCTTAACCGCCTGCTGCACCTGCATGCTTACCTTCAGCGACTGGTGCAAAAGAACACCCAGGTCTCTTTCCGCTTCCCCTTCTCCCAATCTATTGCCATTCAAATAATAATCTGCCTTCCTGTTTTTGCCACCAAAGTGGATAACCTCACATTTATCCACATTATAGTGCATTTGCCATGTTTCTGCCCAATCACCCAATCTGTCCAAATCGTACTGGAGTTTCACAACATCCTCCTCACAGCATACCCTCCCACCCAGCTTTGTGTCGTCTGCAAATTTGGAGATATTACATCCAATTCCCTCGTCCAGATCATTAATATATATTGTGAACAGCTGGGGTCCTAGGACCGTTCCTCGCAGTACCCCACTAGTCACTGCCTGCCACTCGGAAAACGACCCGTTTATTCCAACTCTTTGCTTTCTGTCCGCCAACCAGTTCTCTATCCAAGTCAATACCTTGCCCCCAATCCCATGTGCCTTAATTTTGCACGCTAATCTCTTATGTGGGACCTTATCGAAAGCCTTCTGAAAGTCCAAATACACCACATCCACTGGTTCTCCCTTATCTATTTTACCAGTTACATCCTCAAAAAATTCCAGTAGATTAGTCAAGCATGATTTATCTTTTGTAAATCCATGTTGACTTTGTCCGATCCTGTCACTGCTTTCCAAGTGCTCTGCTATTACATCTTTTATAATGGACTCTAGCATTTTCCCCACTACCGATGTCAGGCTTACCGGTCTATAATTCCCCGTTTTTTCTCTACCACCTTTTTTGAATAGTGGGGTAACATTAGCTACCCTCCAATCCATGGGTACTGTTCCAGAGTCTATCGAGTTCTGGAAGATGATCAGCAATGCATCTACTATTTCTAGGGCCACTTCCTTAAGTACCCTGGGATGTAGATTATCAGGCCCTGGGGATTTATCGGCCTTCAGTCCCATCAATTTTCCTAACACCATTTCCCTACAAATACTGATTTCTTTCAGTTCCACCCTTACATCAGACCCTATGTTCCCCGACATCTCTGGGAGGTTATTTGTGTCCTCCTTTGTGAAGACAGAACCAAAGTATGTATTTAATTGGTCTGCCATTTCCTTGTTCCCCATTATAAATTCCCCTGATTCTGACTGCAAGGGACCTACGCTTGACTTCACCAATCTTTTTCTCTTCACATATCTATAAAAGCTTTTACCGTCACTTTTTATGTTCCCTGAAAGCTTACTCTCATATTCTATTTTCCCTTTCTTAATTAATCCCTTTGTCCTCCTTTGTTGAATCCTAAACTGCTCCCAATCCTCAGGATTATTGCTTTTTCTGGCCAATTTATATGTCCTCTCTTTGGATCTTATGCTATCCCTAATTTCCCTTGTTAGCCACGGTTGAGTCACCTTTTTTGTTTTATTTTTATGCCAAACTGGGATGAACAATTTCTGTAGCTCATCCACTCGGTCTTTGAATGTTTGCCATTGCCTATCCACCGTCAACCCTTTGAGTGCCATTCCCCAATCAATCCTACCCAACACGCTCCTCAGACCATCGTAGTTTCCTTTATTTAAATTGAGGACCCTAGTCTCTGAGTCAACTATTTCATTCTCCATCTTAATGAAGAATTCGATCATATTATGATCGCTCTGACCCAAGGGGCCTCGTACAACAAGATTGCTAATTAATCCTTTCTCGTTACATAATACCCAGTCTAAGATGGCCTGATCTCTGGTTGGTTCCTCAACATATTGGTCCAGGAAACCATTCCGTAAACACTCCAGGACTTCCTCCTCCACAGTATTGTTACTAATTTGGTTGGCCCAATCTATATGTAGATTAAAGTCACCCATGATTACTGCTGTGCCCTTATTGCACGCTTCTTTAATTTCCCTTTTAATGCCATCCCCAACCTCCGCCTTACTGTTTGGAGGTCTATATACCACTCCCACTAATGTTTTTTTCCCCTTAGTATTTCTCAATTCTACCCATACAGATTCCACATCATCAGAGCTAATATCCTTCATTACAATTGTATTAATCCCTTCTTTAACCAGTAATGCTACCCCACCTCCCTTTCCTTTTTGCCTATCTTTCCTGAATATCGAATACCACTGAATGTTGAGTTCCCAGTCTTGGCCATCCTTGAGCCACGTTTCCGTAATCCCAACCAAATCATATTCGTTTACCTCCATTTGCGCAGCCAATTCATCCACCTTATTACAAATGCTCCTCGCATTAAGACACAAAGCCTTCAGGCTTGATTTTTTAACGCTCTTAGACCTATTAGAATTATTATTATAACCTCCTCCAGCCCCTACCACCCTCCCTATCTCTGTAACCTCCTTCAGCCCCTACAACCCTCCGAGATCCCTGTGCTTCTCCAATTCCAGCCTCTTGAGCGTCCCCCGTTTTTTTCCATCGCTCCACCATTGGCGGCCGCGCCTTCAGCCGCCTGGGCCCCGAGCTCTGGAACTGCCTCCCTAAACCTCGCCCCCCCCCTCTCTCTCTCGATGGCGGGGGAGTCCAGAACCAGAAGTCACAGTCTTAGGATAAGGGGTGACATAAGAAAACTGCTCGGCACTTGATCTAAGCGTTAAACAAAGCTTTAATCAACTGTTTTACAACATGGAGGTCTAGTTGTGTCCTTCACTAGTCCCTGTTAAAGAATGTCCTGAGCAAGCTGGGCCCGTGCCCGAGTATTTATACTCTCCCTGGACAGCGCCACCAGCAGGCCGCCCAGTATTACTTCATAAGTCATTTCCACATAAATGACAAGATTCATGTCAAGGGGTCGGCCATTTAGGACTGAGATGAGGAGGAATTTCTTCACCCAGAGAGTGGTGAACCTGTGGAATTCTCTACCACAGAAGGCAGTAGAGGCCAATTCATTAAATATATTCAAGAAGGAGTTGGATATATTTCTTAAGGCTAAAGGGATCAAGGGATATGGGGAGAAGGCAGGGACAGGGTACTGAATTTGGATGATCAGCCATGATCTCATTGAATGGCGGAGCAGACTCGAGGGGCCGAATGGCCTGCTCCTGCTCCAATCTTCTGTGTTTCTATGTTTAAGACGCTCCTTAAAACCGGCCACCTTGACCAAGCTTGTGGTCACCTGTCCCTAATATCTTATGTGGCTCGGTGCATCTTGGGCCTTCCCTCGCCAACAGGCCCCAAACCTAAACACAGGGCCCCAGAATCCTGTCTCCTGGGCCACCCCTCCCTGGCCCTCGCGAACTGATTCATCACGAGAAAGGGCAAGTTGATAAGCTGGTTAAAAAAAGCATCTGGGTCACTTGGGTTTATATATAGAGGACTAGGACTTGTGCACCAGTCGCTGAAGGTAAGCATGCAGGTGCAGCAGGCGGTTAAGAAGGCAAATCGTATGTTGGCCTTCATAGCGAGAGGATTCGAGTACAGGAGCAAGGATGTCTTGCTGCAGTTGTGCGGGGCCTTGGTGAGACCACACCTTGAGTATTGTGTGCAGTGTTGGTCCCCTTATCTGAGGAAGGATGTTCTTGCCATGGAGAGAGTGCAGTGAAGATTCACCAGGCTGATACCTGGGATGGCAGGAATGACGTATGAGGAGAGATTGGGTCGATTGGGCTTATACTCGCTGGAGTTTAGAAGAATGAGAGGGGATCTCATTGAGACTTATAAAATTCTAACAGGACTAGACAGACTAGATGCAGGAAGGATGTTCCCGATGGTCGGGGAGTCCAGAACCAGGGGTCACAGTCTAAGGATAAGGGGTAAGCCATTTAGGACTGAGATGAGGAGGAATTTCTTCACCCAGAGAGTGGTGAACCTGTGGAATTCTCTACCACAGAAGGCAGTAGAGGCCAATTCATTAAATATATTCAAGAAGGAATTAGATATATTTCTTAAAGCTAAAGGGATCAAGGGATATGGGGAGAAAGCAGGGACAGGGTACTGAGTTTGGATGATCAGCCATGATCGCATTAAATGGCGGAGCAGGCTCGAGGGGCCGAATGGCCTCCTCCTGCTCCTATCTTCAATGTTTCTATAATGTGTGAGGTTATCCACTTTGGAAGGAAGAATGAAAAAGCAAATTATTATTTAAATGGAGTGAGATAATGCTGCGGTACAGAGGGATCTGGGGGTCCTCGTACATGAAACACAAAATGTTAGCATGCAGGTGCAGCAAGTAATTAGGAAGGCCAATGGAATGTTGGCTTTTATTGCAAAGGGTATGGAGTATAAAAGTAGGGAAGTCTTGCTACAACTGTACAGGGCGCTGGCGAGACCACACCTGGAGTACTGCGTACAATTTTGGTCTCCATATTTAAGGAAGAATATAGTTCCATTGGAGGCAGTTCAGAGAAGGTTCGTTAGGTTGATTCCTGGGATGAAGGGGTTGACGTATGACGAAAGGTTGAGCAGGTTGGGCCTATACTCATTGGAGTTTAGAAGAATGAGAGGGGATCTTATTGAAACATATAAGATTCTGAGGGGGGTTGACAGGGTAGATGCAGAGAGGATGTTTCCCCTAATGGCCTCCTCCTGTTCCTACGTACCAGGCTCAAGGGGGCTGCTCCTGTTCCTGTGTAACAGGCTCGAGGGGCTGAATGGCCTCCTCCTGTTCCTGTGTAACAGGCTCAAGGGGGCTGAATGGCCTCCTCCTGTTCCTATGAATCAGGCTCGAGTGGGCTGAATGGCCTACTCCAGTTCCTACGTACCAGGCTCAAGGGGGCTAAATGGCCTCCTCCTGTTCCTGTGTAACAGGCTCGAGGGGCTGAATGGGCCTCCTCCTGTTCCTGTGTAACAGGCTCGAGGGGCTGAATGGCCTACTCCTGTTGCTGTGTAACAGGCTCGAGGGGCTGAACGGCCTCCTCCTGTTCCTGTGTAACAGGCTCGAAGGGCCTGAATGGGCCTCCTCCTGTTGCTGTGTAACAGGCTCGAGGGGCTGAGTGGCCTCCTCCTGTTCCTGTGTAACAGGCTCGAAGGGCCTGAATGGGCCTCCTCCTGTTCCTGTGTAACAGGCTTGAGGGCGGATATCTAGAACTAGGGGGCATAGTTTCAGAATAAAGGGTCGTCCATTTAAGACGGAGATGAGGAGGAATTTCTTCTCTCAGAGGGTCGTGAATCTTTGGAATTCTCTACCCTAGAGAGTTGTGGAGGTTGAGTCATTAAATATATTCAAGGCGGAGACTGACAGACATGATCTCATTGAATGGCGGAGTAGGCTCGAGGGGCCGAATGGCCTACTCCTGCTCCTGTTTCTTATGTTCTTATGTTCTAAAGGCTCGCGTCTGTTCACAGGTGTCGTCGACTTCCTTAACCAGTGGTGGATTATCATCGTAACGTTTGCTTGCACGCTGTGCCTCTACGGTCTGCTCCTGGCGGCTTTCCTCAGAGTCCGACACAGTTAAGTCTCGCCGCTTGTCTTTTGGTAACTCGGTCTGGGTCATTTGCCTCGCTTGGCGGGGATCTTGCGGTGTGCCGATTGGCTGCCGCGTTTTCCCCCACCCCACGTCACAACAGTAACCGCACTTCAAAAGACTACTTCATTGGCTGTGGACAGGAGGAGGCCCATTCAGCCCCTCGAGCCTGTTACACAGAAACAGGAGGAGGCCGTTCAGCCCCTCGAGCCTGTTACACGGGAACAGGAGGAGGCCGTTCAGCCCCTCGAGCCTGTTACACAGGAACAGGAGAAGCCCATTCAGCCCCTCGAGCCTGTTACACGGGAACAGGAGGAGGCCGTTCAGCCCCTCGAGCCTGTTACACGGGAACAGTAGACCATTCAGCCCCTCGAGCCTGTTACACGGGAACAGGAGACCATTCAGCCCCTCGAGCCTGTTACACGGGAACAGGAGACCATTCAGCCCCTCGAGCCTGTTACACGGGAACAGGAGGAGACCATTCAGCCCCTCGAGCCTGTTACACGGGAACAGGAGGAGACCATTCAGCCCCTCGAGCCAGAATCCGGCCTCGGGTGACTGTCTGTGTGGAGTTTGCACATTCTCCCCGTGTTTGCGTGGGTTTTCTCCGGGTGCTCCGGTTTCCTCCCACAGTCCAAAGATGTGCGGGTTAGGTTGATTGGCTATGATAAATTGACCCTTAGTGTTAGGGGGATTAAATACGTGGGGTTACGGGGATAGGGTGGGATATGTGTCGGTGCAGGCTCGATGGGTCGAAATGGCCTCTATCTGCATTGTGGGGTTTCTGTGATTCTGTGATTCTGTGAACAGGAGGCCATTCAGCCCCTCGAGCCTGTTACACGGGAACAGGAGACCATTCAGCCACTCGAGCCTGTTACACAGGAACAGGAGTTGGCCGTTCAGCCCCTCGAGCCTGATAAGTAGGAACAGGAGGAGGCCCATTCAGCCCCCTTGAGCCTGTTACATTAGGAACAGGAGGAGGCCATTCTGCCCCCTCGAGCCTGATACATAGGAACTGGAGTAGGCCATTCAGCCCCTCAAGCCTGTTCCACAGGAACAGGAGGAGGCCCATTCAGCCCCCTCAAGCCTGTTACACGGGAACAGGAGGAGGCCATTCAGCCCCTCGAGCCTGTTACACAGGAACAGGAGGAGGCCCATTCAGCCCCTCGAGCCTGTTACACGGGAACAGGAGGAGGCCATTCAGCCCCTTTGAGCCTGTTACGCAGGAACAGGAGGAGGCCATTCGGCCCCCTCGAACCTGTTACACAGGAACAGGAGGAGGCCATTCAGCCCCTCGAGCCTGTTACACAGGAACAGGAGGAGGCCATTCAGCCCCTCGAGCCTGTTACACAGGAACAGGAGGAGGCCATTCAGCCCCTCGAGCCTGTTCCACCATTCAATCAGATCGCGGCTACATAAGAACATAAGAAGTAGGAGCAGGAGTAGGCCACACGGCCCCTCGGGCCTGCTCCGCCATTCAATAGGATCATGGCTGATCCGAATCTAGACTCACGTCCACTTCCCTGCCCTCTCCCTGTAACCCCTAATTCCCTTATCTGCTAGGAAACTGTCTATCTCTGTTTTAAATGTATTTAATGTTGCAGCTTCCACAGCTCTCTGGGGTAGCAAATTCCATAGATTTACTACCCTCTGAGTGAAGAAGTTTCTCCTCATCTCAGTTTTGAAAGGGCAGCCCCTTATTCTAAGATTATGCCCCCTAGTTCTAGTCTCACCCATCAGTGGAAACATCCTCCCCGCATCCACCCGATCAAGCCCCCTCACAATCTTATATGTTTCGATAACATTCTTCTGAATTCCAATGAGTAGAGGCCCAACCTACTCAACCTTTCCTCATACGTCAACCCCCTCATCTCCGGAATCAACCGAGTGAACCTTCTCTGAACCGCCTCGAGAGCAAGTATATCTTTTCTTAAATATGGAAACCAAAACTGTACGCAGTATTCCAGGTGTGGCCTCACCAATACCCTGTATAACTGCAGCAAGACTTCCCTGTTTTTATACTCCATCCCCCTTGCAATAAAAGCCAAGATTCCATTGGCCTTCCTGATCACCTGCTGCACCTGCATACTAACTTTTTGTGTTTCATGCACCAGGAGCCCCAGATCCCTTTGTACTGTAGCACTTTGCAGTTTCTCTCCATTTAGATAATAACTTGCTCTTTGATTTTTTTCTGCCAAAGTGCATAACCTCACACTTTCCAACATTATATTGCATCTGCCAAATCTCTGCCCACTCACTTAGCCTGTCTATGTCCTTTTGCAGGTTTGTTATGTCCTCCTCACTCACTGCTTTCCCTCCCATCTTTGTATCGTCGGCAAACTTGGATATGTTGCACTCGGTCCCTTCCTCCAAATCGTTAATATAGATTGTAAAGAGTTGGGGTCCCAGCACTGACCCCTGCGGAACACCACTAGTTACTGATTGCCAGCCTGAGAATGAACCATTTATCCCAACTCTGTTTTCTGTTAGATAGCCAATCTTCCACCCATGCCAGTATATTACCCCCAATCCCGTGATTTTTTATCTTGATCAGTAATCTTTTGTGTGGAACCTTGTCAAATGCCTTTTGGAAGTCCAAATACACTACATCCACTGGTTCCCCTTTATCCACCCTGTATGTTACGTCCTCAAAGAATTCGAGCAAATGTGTCAAACATGACTTCCCCTTCATAAAACCATGCTGACTCTGTCCGATTAAATTATGTTTATCCAAATGCTCTGTTACTGTTTCCTTAATAATGGACACCAACATTTTGCCAACCACAGATGTTAGGCTAACTGGTCTATAGTTTCCAGCTTTTTGTCTACTTCCCTTCTTAAATAAGGGTGTTACATTAGCAGTTTTCCAATCTGCCGGGACCTATCCCGAGTCCAGGGAGTTTTGGAAAATGATCACCAATGCATCCACAATCCCTACCACCACTTCTCTCAAGACCCTAGGATGTAGGCCATCAGGTCCGGGGGATTTATCCGCCTTAAGTCCCATTATTTTACCGAGTACCATCTCCTTAGTGATTTTAATCGTGTTTAGCTCCTCCCCCCCATTGCCTCCTGTTTGTCCAGTGTTGGGATATTTTTAGTGTCCTCTACTGTAAAGACTGATACAAAATATTTGTTCAGAATCTTTGCCATCTCCATGTTCCCCATTTCTAATTTCCCGGTCTCATCCTCTAAGGGACCAACGTTCACTTTAGCCACCCTTTTTCTTTTTATATAGCTGTAGAAACTCTTGCTATCTGTTTTTATATTTTTTGCTAGTTTACTTTCATAATCTATCTTCCCTTTCTTAATTAATCTTTTAGTTATTGTTTGCTGGCTTTTAAATGCTTCCCAATCTTCTATCCTCCCACTACATTTGGCTACTTTATATGCCCTTGTTTTCAGTCGGATACTATCCTTTATTACTTTACTAAGCCACGGATGGCTGTCCTTATGGGGGAGAGAGTTCCAGATTTCCACTAACCCTTTGTGTGAAGAAGTGCTTCCTGACATCACCCCTGAACGGCCTGGCTCTACTTAAGGTTCTGTCCCCTTGCCCTGGACTCCCCTCCCGCTGCCGCCCCCCCTCCCCCCTCACCAGAGCAAATAGTTTCTCTTGATACACCCTATCATCTCCTTTAAGCATCTCGATGAGATCGCCCCTTAATCTTCAATACTCAAGGAAACACAAGCAACCCATCCTCGTAATTGAACCCTTTGAGCTCCTGGTATCATTCCCCCTTCACTAACCCTTATTGCCGCAATTGTACAAGGCCTTGGTGAGACCACACCTGGAGTACTGGGCACAGTTCTGGTCTCCTTATCTAAGGAAGGATATACTTGCCTTGGAGGCGGTGCAACGAAGGTTCACTGGATTGATTCCTGGGATGAGAGGGCTGTCCTATGAGGAGAGATTTGGTAGAATGGGCCGATACTCTCTGGTGTTTGGAAGAATGAGAGGTGATCTGATTGAAATGTATAAAATTCTTAACGGGCTTTGACAGGGTCGATGCTGAGAGGTTGTTTCCCCCTGGCTGGGGAGTCTAGAACCAGGGGTCACAGTCTCAGGATAAGGGGTCGGCCATTTAGGACTGAGATGAGGAGGAATTTCTTCACTCAGAGGGTTGTGAATCTTTGGAATTCTCTACCCCAGAGGGCTGTGGAGGCTCAATCGTTGAGTATATTCAAGGCTGAAGATCGATAGATTTTTGGATTCTAGGGGAATCGAGGGATATGGTGATCGGGCGAGAGAGTGGAGTTGAGGTCGATGATCAGCTGTGATCTTATTGAATGGTGGAGCAGGCTCGAGGGGCCGAATGGTCGACTCCTGCTCTTATTTCTTACGCTCTACACATGACTCCAGTCTCACACCAACGTGGTTGGCCCTTAACCTGCCCTCAAGTGGGTCAGCGCGAGTCCCTAATTCGTAGCATAACCTACCGTTCAGAAAGGAGGTCCACCACCGCCTTCTCGAAGGGCAACGAGGGGGGAGGGTGTGGGCAATAAATGCTGGGGTTGCCGGCGACGCCCTCATCCCGAGAAAGAAATGAAAGGGGAAAATGTTTCAACCCCAGATTTAATTCTCTTCCAGAACAAAAGCGGAAAGCTCACAACAAGAGGATCTCCCGAATAATGAGGTAACTGTCTACCCTGGGCCTCATCTGGTCACCCAATAACAATCCAATTGTAGCAAGAACTCACCCCCAGCGCATTCCTGTCTTCACTAACCCTCGTACTCTCTCTCTGTCTCTCTCTCTGACACATTCCTGTCTTCACTAACCCTCGTACTCTCTCTCTCCATCTCTCTCTGACACATTCCCTCCTTCACTAACCCTCATACTCTCTCTCCATCTCTCTCTCTGACACATTCCTGTCTTCACTAACCCTCGTACTCTCTCTCTGTCTCTCTCTCTGACACATTCCTGTCTTCACTAACCCTCGTACTCTCTCTCTCCATCTCTCTCTGACACATTCCCTCCTTCACTAACCCTCATACTCTCTCTCCATCTCTCTCTCTGACACATTCCTGTCTTCACTAACCCTCGTACTCTCTCTCTGTCTCTCTCTCTGACACATTCCTGTCTTCACTAACCCTCGTACTCTCTCTCTCCATCTCTCTCTCTGACACATTCCCTCCTTCACTAACCCTCATACTCTCTCTCCATCTCTCTCTCTGACACATTCCTGTCTTCACTAACCCTCGTACTCTCTCTCCATCTCTCTCTCTGACACATTCCCTCCTTCACTAACCCTCATACTCTCTCTCCATCTCTCTCTCCGACACATTCCTGTCTTCACTAACCCTCGTACTCTCTCTCTCCATCTCGCTCTCCGACACATTCCCCCCTTCACTAACCCTCGTACTCTCTCCATCTCTCTCTCCGACACATTCCCTCCTTCACTAACCCTCGTACTCTCTCCATCTCTCTCTCCGACACATTCCCTCCTTCACTAACCCTCCTACTCTCTCTCTCCATCTCTCTCTCTGACACATTCCTGTCTTCACTAACCCTCGTACTCTCTCTCCATCTCTCTCTCTGACACATTCCTGTCTTCACTAACCCTCGTACTCTCTCTCTCTCCATCTCTCTCTCCGACACATTTCCGTCTTCACTAACCCTCGTACTCTCTCTCTCCATCTCTCTCTCTGACACATTCCCGTCTTCACTAACCCTCGTACTCTCTCTCCATCTCTCTCTCTGACACATTCCTGTCTTCACTAACCCTCGTACTCTCTCTCTCTCCATCGCTCTCTGACACATTCCCGTCTTCACTAACCCTCGTACTCTCTCTCTCTCTCCATCTCTCTCTGACACACTCCCTCATTCACTAACCCTCGTACTCTCTCTCTCCATCTCTCTCTCTGACATTCCCGTCTTCACTAACCCTCGTACTCTCTCTCTCTCCATCTCTCTCTCCGACACATTCCTGTCTTCAATAACCCTCGTACTCTCTCTCTCTCCATCTATCTCTCTGACACATTCCCTCCTTCACTAACCCTCGTACTCTCTCTCTCCGTCTCTCTGACACATTCCCGTCTTCACTAACCCTCGTACTCTCTCTCCATCTCTCTCTCTGACACATTCCTGTCTTCACTAACCCTCGTACTCTCTCTCTCTCTCCATCTCTCTCTCTGACACATTCCTGTCTTCACTAACCCTCGTATTCTCTCTCTCTCCATCTCTCTCTGACGCATTCCCGTCTTCACTAACCCTCGTACTCTCTCTCTCTCTCTCTCTCCGTCTCTCCGACACATTCCCGTCTTCACTAACCCTCGTACTCTCTCTCCATCTCTCTCTCTGACACATTCCTGTCTTCACTAACCCTCGTACTCTCTCTCTCTCTCCATCTCTCTCTCTGACACATTCCCGTCTTCACTAACCCTCGTACTCTCTCTCTCTCTCCATCTCTCTCTGACACACTCCCTCATTCACTAACCCTCGTACTCTCTCTCTCTCTCTCCATCTCTCTCTCCGACACATTCCTGTCTTCAATAACCCTCGTACTCTCTCTCTCCGTCTCTCCGACACATTCCCGTCTTCACTAACCCTCGTACTCTCTCTCTCTCCATCTCTCTCTGACACATTCCTGTCTTCACTAACCCTCGTACGCTCTCTCTCTCCGACACATTCCTGTCTTCACTAACCCTCGTACTCTCTCTCTCTCCATCTCTCTCTGACACATTCCCGTCTTCACTAACCCTCGTACTCTCTCTCTCTCTCCATCTCTCTCTGACACACTCCCTCATTCACTAACCTTCGTACTCTCTCTCTCTCTCCGTCTCTCTCTCTGACACATTCCCATCTTCACTAACCCTCGTACTCTCTCTCTCTCTCCATCTCTCTCTGACACACTCCCTCATTCACTAACCCTCGTACTCTCTCTCTCTCTCCATCTCTCTCTCTGACACATTCCTGTCTTCACTAACCCTTGTACTCTCTCTCTCTCTCCGTCACTCTCTCTGACACATTCCTGTCTTCACTAACCTTCGTACTCTCTCTCTCTCTCCGCCTCTCTCTCTGACACATTCCTGTCTTCACTAACCCTCGTACTCTCTCTCTCTCCATCTATCTCTCTGACACATTCCCTCCTTCACTAACCCTCGTACTCTCTCTCTCCATCTCTCTCTCTGACACATTCCTGTCTTCACTAACCCTCGTACTCTCTCTCTCCGCCTCTCTCTCTGACACATTCCTGTCTTCACTAACCCTCGTACTCTCTCTCTCTCCATCTATCTCTCTGACACATTCCCTCCTTCACTAACCCTCGTACTCTCTCTCTCCATCTCTCTCTGACACATTCCTGTCTTCACTAACCCTCGTACTCTCTCTCTCTCTCCGTCTCTCCGACACATTCCTGTCTTCACTAACCCTCGTACTCTCTCTCTCTCTCCATCTCTCTCTGACACACTCCCTCATTCACTAACCCTCGTACTCTCTCTCTCTCTCCGTCTCTCTCTCTGACACATTCCCGTCTTCACTAACCCTCGTACTCTCTCTCTCTCTCTCCATCTCTCTCTCTGACACACTCCCTCATTCGCTAACCTTCGTACGCTCTCTCTCTCTCCATCTCTCTCTGACACACTCCCTCATTCACTAACCTTCGTACTCTCTCTCTCTCTCCGTCTCTCTCTCTGACACATTCCCATCTTCACTAACCCTCATACTCTCTCTCTCCATCTCTCTCTGACACATTCCTGTCTTCACTAACCCTCGTACTCTCTCTCTCCATCTCTCTCTGACACATTCCTGTC
This sequence comes from Somniosus microcephalus, assembly GCF_052327205.1. NCBI lineage: Eukaryota > Metazoa > Chordata > Chondrichthyes > Squaliformes > Somniosidae > Somniosus > Somniosus microcephalus. Next base: position 33,906,442 of record NW_028225179.1, on the reverse strand, counting down.
TTCACTAACCCTCGTACTCTCTCTCTCTCCATCTCTCTCTGACACATTCCTGTCTTCACTAACCCTCGTACTCTCTCTCTCTCCATCTCTCTCTGACACATTCCTGTCTTCACTAACCCTCGTACTCTCTCTCTCTCCATCTCTCTCTGACACATTCCTGTCTTCACTAACCCTCGTACTCTCTCTCTCCATCTCTCTCTGACACATTCCTGTCTTCACTAACCCTCGTACTCTCTCTCTCTCCATCTCTCTCTGACACATTCCCGTCTTCACGAACCCTCGTACTCTCTCTCTCTCTCTCCATCTCTCTCTGACACTCTCCCTCATTCACTAACCCTCGTACTCTCTCTCTCTCTCCATCTCTCTCTGACACATTCCCGTCTTCACTAACCCTCGTACTCTCTCTCTCTCTCCGTCTCTCTCTCTGACACATTCCCGTCTTCACTAACCCTCGTACTCTCTCTCTCTCTCCATCTCTCTCTCTCTGACACACTCCCTCATTCACTAACCTTCGTACTCTCTCTCTCTCTCCATCTCTCTCTGACACATTCCTGTCTTCACTAACACTCGTACTCTCTCTCTCTCCATCTCTCTCTGACACATTCCTGTCTTCACTAACCCTCGTACTCTCTCTCTCTCCATCTCTCTCTGACACATTCCTGTCTTCACTAACCCTCGTACTCTCTCTCTGACACATTCCCGTCTTCACTAACCCTCGTACTCTCTCTCTCTCTCTCCATCTCTCTCTCTGACACAATCCTGTCTTCACTAACCCTCATACTCTCTCTCTCTCTCCATCTCTCTCTGACACACTCCCTCATTCACTAACCTTTGTACTCTCTCTCTCTCTCCATCTCTCTCTCTGACACATTCCTGTCTTCACTAACCCTTGTACTCTATCTCTCTCTCCGTCACTCTCTGACACATTCCTGTCTTCACTAACCCTCGTACTCTATCTCTCTCTCCGTCACTCTCTCTGACACATTCCTGTCTTCACTAACCCTCGCTCTCTCTCTTTCCATCTCTCTCTCCGACACATTCCCTTTTTCACTAACCTTCGTACTCTCTCTCTCTCTCCATCTCTCTCTCCGACACATTCCCTTCTTCACTAACCCTCGTACTCTCTCTCTCTCTCCGTCTCTCTCTCCGACACATTGCCATCTTCACTAACCCTCGTACTCTCTCTCCATCTCTCTCTCTGACACATTCCCTCCTTCACTAACCCTCGTACTCTCTCTCTCTCCATCTCTCTCTCTGTCACATTCCCTCCTTCACTAACTCTCTCTCCATCTCTCTCTCTGACACATTCCCTCTTTCACTAACCCTCGTACTCTCTCTCTCTCCATCTCTCTCTGTCACATTCCCTCCTTCACTAACCCTCGTACTCTCTCTCTCTCTCCGTCTCTCTCTCCGACACATTCCCGTCTTCACTAACCCTCGTACTCTCTCTCTCTCCATCTCTCTCTCTGACACATTCCCTCCTTCACTAACCCTCGTACTCTCTCTCTCTCCATCTCTCTCTCTGTCACATTCCCTCCTTCACTAACTCTCTCTCCATCTCTCTCTCTGACACATTCCCTCTTTCACTAACCCTCGTACTCTCTCTCTCTCCATCTCTCTCTCTGTCACATTCCCTCCTTCACTAACCGTCGTACTCTCTCTCTCTCCGTCTCACTCTCTGACACATTCCCTCCTTCACTAACCCTCGTACTCTCTCTCTCTCCATCTCTCCGACTCATTCCCGTCTTTACTAACTAGATTTCCTCCTAAACCCGTTCTACCTCTTCATATCTCCAGTAGTTTTTTCAGGGACAAGTCAGTCTTGGAGCTCCAGCCAAACGGGTCGTACGTCCACAGGAGCTCGAACACTGCATTAGGTGAGTCAAAGTGCCTCCTGTTCATTCTCTTCCTCCATCTCCACCACCCTCCTCTTCCTTCCCTCCAATACCTTTCTCCTTCTCTGACTGTTTCTCTCTCTGTCTCTCTCTTTCTATTTCCATCTCTTACTGTGTCTCCATCTCTCGCCTCTGCTTCGGATGGTCGTGGGGTCAAGCCCCATACACACACCAGAGACTCGAGCCCCATAACCCAGGCCGACACTCACTGGTTACCAGTACTGAGGGAGCGCCGCACTGTCAGAGGGGCAGTACTGAGGGAGCGCTGCACTGTCGGAGGGGCAGTACTGAGGGAGCGCCGCAGTGTCAGAGGGGCAGTACTGAGGCAGTGCCGCACTGTCGGAGGGGCAGTACTGAGGGAGTGCTGCACTGTCGGAGGGGCAGTACTGAGGGAGCACCGCACTGTCAGAGGGGATGTACTGAGGGAGCGCCGCACTGTCGGTGGGGCAGTACTGAGGGAGTGCCGCACTGTCGGAGGGGCAGTACTGAGGGAGCGCCGCACTGTCGGAGGGGCAGTACTGAGGGAGCGCCGCACTGTCAGAGGGGCAGTACTGAGGGAGCGCCGCACTGTCGGAGGGGCAGTACTGAGGGAGCGCTGCACTGTCGGAGGGGCAGTACTGAGGGAGCGCCGCACTGTCGAAGGGGCAGTACTGAGGGAGCGCCGCACTGTCAGAGGGGCAGTACTGAGGGAACGCCGCACTGTCGGAGGGGCAGTACTGAGGGAGCGCTGCACTGTCGGAGGGGCAGTACTGAGGGAGCGCCGCACTGTCGAAGGGGCAGTACTGAGGGAGCGCTGCACTGTCGGAGGGGCAGTACTGAGGGAGCGCTGCACTGTCGGAGGGGCAGTACTGAGGGAGCGCCGCACTGTCAGAGGGGCAGTACTGAGGGAACGCCGCACTGTCGGAGGGGCAGTACTGAGGGAGCGCTGCACTGTCGGAGGGGCAGTACTGAGGGAGCGCCGCACTGTCGAAGGGGCAGTACTGAGGGAGCGCCGCACTGTTTAAGGGGCACTACTGAGGGAGCGCCGCACTGTGGGAGGGGGAGCACTGAGGGAGCGCTGCACTGTCGGAGGGGCAGTACTGAGGGAGCGCTGCACTGTGGGAGGGGGAGCACTGAGGGAGCGCTGCACTGTCGGAGGGGCAGTACTGAGGGAGCGCCGCACTGTGGGAGGGGGAGCACTGAGGGAGCGCTGCACTGTTTAAGGGGCACTACTGAGGGAGCGCCGCACTGTGGGAGGGGGAGCACTGAGGGAGGGCTGCACTGTCGGAGGGGCAGTACTGAGGGAGCGCCGCACTGTCGGAGGGCCAGTACTGAGGGAACACCGCACTGTCGTAGGGGCAGTTCTGAGGGGGCACCGCATTGTCGCAGGGGCAGTACTGAGGGAGCGCCGCACTGTCGGAGAGGCAGTACTGAGGGAGCGCTGCATTGTCGGAGGTGCCGTCTTTCAGATGAGACATTAAACTGAGGCCCTGTCCGCCCTTTAGGGTGGACGTAAAAGATCCCATGACACTACTTCGAAGAATAGCATGGGGAGTTCTCCCCGGTCTCCTGGGCCAATATTTATCCCTCAACCAACATCACAGATTATTTGGAAGCAAAAAGTTGGAATAAACGGGTCTTTTTCCGAGTGGCAGTCAGTGACTAGTGGGGTACCGCAGGGATCGGTCCTTGGACCCCAGCTATTCACAATATATATTAATGATCTAGACAACGGAACTAGATGTAATATCTCCAAGTTTGCAGATGACACAAAGCTGGGTGGACGTGTGTGCTATGAGGAGGATGCAGAGAAACTCCAGTATGATTTGGACAGGTTGGGTGATTGCGCAGATGCATGGCAGATGCAGTATAATGTGGATAAATGTGAGGTTATCCACTTTGGTGGCAAAAACAGAAAGGCAGATAATTATCTGAATGGCAATAGATTGGGAAAAGGGGAAGTGCAACGAGACCTGGGTGTCCTTGTGCACCAGTCGCTGAAGGTGCAGCAGGCAGTTAAGAAGGAAAATGGTATGTTGGCCTTCGTAGCAAGAGGGTTCGAGTACAGGAACAAGGATGTCTTGCTGCAGTTGTACAGGGCCTTGGTGAGACCGCACCTTGAGTATTGTGTGCAGTTTTGGTCACCTTATCTGAGGAAGGATGTTCTTGCTATGGAGAGAGTGCAGCGAAGATTCACCAGACTGATACCTGGGATGGGAGGAATAACGTATGAGGAGAGATTGGGTCGATTGGGCTTATATTTGCTAGAGTTTAGAAGAATGAGAGGGAGTTAGGAGGTAAATTTAAAAATAGGACCTCAAAGGTAGTAATCTCAGGATTGCTACCAGTGCCACATGCTAGTCAGAGTAGAAATAGAAGGATATTTCAGATGAATGCGTGGCTATAGGAATGGTGCAAGAACATCCTTCCTCAGATAAGGCGACCACAACTGCACACAATACTCAAGGTGTGGTCTCACAAAGGCCCTGTACAACTGCAGCAGGACATCCTTGCTCCTGTACTCGAACCCTCTTGCGACGAAGGCCAACATGCCATTTGCCTTCTTAACTGCCTGCTGCACCTGCATGCTTACTTTCAGCGACTGGTGCACAAGGACACCCAGGTCTCGTTGCAGTTCCCCTTCTCCCAATCTATTGCCATTCAGAAAATAATCTGCCTTCCTGTTTTTGACACCAAAGTGGATAACCTCGCATTTATCCATGTTATATTGCATCTGCCATGCTTCTGCCCAATCACCCAACCTGTCCAAATCATATTGGAGTTTCTCGGCATCCTCCTCACAGCACACACGCCCACCCAGCTTTGTGTCGTCTGCAAACTTGGAGATATTACATCTAGTTCCCTCGTTTAGGTCATTTATATTGTGAATAGCTGGGGTCCTAGGACTGATCCCTGCGGCACCCCACTAGTCACTGCCTGCCACTCGGAAAAAGACCCGTTTATTCCAACTCTTTGCTTTCTGTCTGCCAACCAGTTCTCTATCCAAGTCAATACCTTGCCCCCAATCCCATGTGCCATAACTTTACACGCTAATCTCTTATGCGGGACCTTATCGAACGCCTTCTAAAAGTCCAAATATACCACTGGTTAACCCTTATCTATTTTACCAGTTACATCCTCAAAAAATTCCAGTAGATTAGTCAAGCACGATTTACCTTTTGTAAATCCATGTTGACTTTGTCCGATCCTGTCACTGTTTTCCAAGTGCTCTGCTATTACATCTTTTATAATGGACTCTAGCATTTTCCCCACTACCAATTTCAGGCTTACCGGTCTATAATTCCCCGTTTTCTCTCTACCACTTTTTTTGAATAGTGGGGTAACATTAGCTACCCTCCAATCCATGGGTACTGTTCCAAAGTCTATCGAATTTTGGAAGATGACCAGCAATGCTTCTACTATTTCTAGGGCCACTTCCTTAAGTACCCTGGGATGTAGATTATCAAGCCCTGGGGATTTATCGGCCCTCAATCCCATCAATTTCCCGAACACCATTTCCCTACAAATACTGATTTCTATCAGTTCCTCCCTTTCATTAGACCCTATGTTCCCCGACATCTTTGGGAGGTTATTTGTGCCCTCCTTTGTGAAGACAGAACCAAAATATGTATTTAATTGGTCTGCCATTTCTTTGTTCCCCATTATAAATTCCCCTGATTGTGACTGCAAGGGACCTACGCTTGACTTCACCAATCTTTTTCTCTTCACATATCTATAAAAGCTTTTACAGTCAGTTTTTATGTTCCCTGAAAGCTTACTCTCATACTCTATTTTCCCCCTCTTAATTAATCCCTTTGTCCTCCCTTGTTGAATCCTAAACTGCTCCCAATCTTCAGATTTACTGCCTTTTCTGGCCAATTTATATGTCCTCTCCTTGGATCTTATGCTATCCCTAATTTCCCTCGTTAGCCACGGTTGTCACCTTTTTTGTTTTATTTTTATGCCAAACTGGGATGAACAAATTCTGTAGCTCATCCATTCGGTCTTTGAATGTTTGCCATTGCCCACCCACCATCAACCCTTTGAGCGACATTCCCCAATCAATCCTACCCAACTCGCATTTCATACCATCGTTGTCTCCTTTATTTAAATTCAGGACCCTAGCCTCTGAGTCAACTATTTCACCTCTCCATCTCAATGAAGAATTCGATTATATTATGATCGCTCTGACCCAAGGGGCCTCGCACAACAAGATTGCTAATTAATCCTTTCTCATTACATAATACCCAGTCTAAGATAGCCTGATCTCTAGTTGGTTCCTCGACATATTGGTCTAGGAAACCATTCCGTATACACTCCAGGAATTCCTCCTCCACAGTATTGTTACTAATTTGGTTAGCCCAATCTATATGTAGATTAAAGTCACCCATGATAACTGCTGTGCCCTTATTGCACGCTTCTCTAATTTCCCGTTTAATGCCATCCCCGACCTCCGCATTACTGTTTGGAGGTCTATATACCACTCCCACTAACGTTTTCTGCCCCTTGGTATTTCTCAGTTCTACCCATACAGATTCCACATCATCAGAGCTAAAATCCTTCCTTTCAATTGTGTTAATCCCCTCTTTAACCAGCAATGCTACCCCACCTCCTTTTCCTTTCTGCCTATCTTTCCTGAACATTGAATACCCCTGGATGTTGAGTTCCCAGCCTTGGCCACCCTGGAGCCATGTTTCCGTAATCCCAATCATATCATAATAGTTTACCTCTTTTTGCGCAGCTAATTCATCCACCTTATTACGAATGCTCCTCGCATAAGCCTTCAGGCTTGTTTGTTTAATGCTCTTAGATCTTTTAGAATTATTATTTACTGTGGCCATGTTTGATTTAAACCCTTGATTTCTCTGCCTGCCACTTTTGTTTTTCTCCTTCCTGTCTTTTGCTTTTATCCTTGGTAGGAAAGTAAATTGTGAAGAGGACATAAGGAGGCTACAAAGGGATATAGATAGGTTAAGTGAATGGGCAAAGATCTGGCAAATGGAGTATAATGTGGGAAAATGTGAAGTTGTCCATTTTGGCAGGAAGAATAAAAAAGAAGAATATTATCTAAATGGTGAGAGATTGCAGAGCTCTGAGATGCAGAGGGATCTGGGTGTGCTAGTGCATGAATCGCACGGTGGCATAGTGGTTAGCACTGTTGCCTCACAGCGCCAGGGACCCGGGTTCAAATCCGGCCTCGGGTGACTGTCTGTGTCGAGTTTGCACATTCTCCCCGTGTTTGCGTGGGTTTCCTCCGGGTGCTCCGGTTTCCTCCCACAGTCCAAAGATGTGCGGGTTAGGTTGATTGGCCATGATAAAAATTGGCCCTTAGTGTTAGGGGGGATTAAATATGCGGGGTTACGGGGATGGGGCTTGGGTGGGATGGCTGTCGGTGTAGGGACCGGGTGCTAGGGTTTGGATGATCAGCCATGATCTCGTTGAATGGCGGAGCAGGCTCGAAGGGCCGAATGGCCTACTCCTGCTCCTAGTTTCTATGTTTCTAAAAGGTTACTATGCAGGTACAGCAAGTAATTAGGAAAGTTAATAGAATGTTATTGTTTATTGCGAGGGGAACTGAATACAAAAGTAGGGAGGTTATGCTTCAGTTATACAGGGCATTGGTGAGACCACATCTGGAGTACTGTGTACAGTGTTGGTCTTCTTGTTTAAGGAAGGATGTAAATGCGTTGGAAGCAGTTCAGAGAAGGTTTACTAGACTAATACCTGGAATGGGCGGCTTGTCCTATGAGGAAAGGTTGGACAGGCTCGGCTTGTATCCGCTGGAGTTTAGAAGAGTAAGAGGTGACTTGATTGAAACAGAAGATCCTGAGGGGGTCTGGACAGGGTGGATGTGGAGAGGATGTTTCCTCTTGTGGGAGAATCTAGAACTAGGGGGTCACTGTTCAAAAATAAGGGGTCGCCCATTTAAGACAGCGATGAGGAGAAATTTTTTCTCAGAGGGTGGTGAGTCTTTGGAACTCTCTTCCTCAGAGGGCAGTGGAAGCAGAGTCTGTGGATATTTTTAAGGCAGAGGTAGATAGATTCTTGGTAAGCAAGAGGGTGAAAGGTGTTGTGTATGTAACCTGTTCCACCTTAAGAGAGCTTAAGCCTGTTCCACCTTAAGAGATGTACTACTTTCTCAGGCTTTATTTTCTTTACTTGTTATCAAAGATGGCGGCTTCCCGCTCTTGCCGTCGTCCTCCGCCCACAAAATGGCGGTTTTCCCGCGCTTGGCGGTCTTCACCCGTCCCCCGACGCCGTCTCCCTTCAGCCCCCGAGTGCGGCCCTTATCTTCGCCGCGATCGCCCGAGTGCGGCCCTTATCAGCGGATGCGATCGATGGCCCGGCTGCGCCTCGCACTTGAAAGCGGCCCGGCCCTTATCTGCCGATCGCTATCGCCCTGTACCTCTCTCTTCCCCAGTCCTGTCTTCTACTCCGGTTCACAAGCTGATGGAGGCTTCAGGGTCCTAATGCCTGTCGCTTCCAGTGGGGTGGTGAGTGGTGAGGTTTGAAACCTCTCTTCAACCGCCGTGGAATAACTGCCGCAGGGTAAGAACCTGACTCGTCGCCAGTGTTAAGTCTGTGAGTTGTTCAAGTAATTAATACTCAGACTAATGAGTAACAATAAAACAGGTCTTTACTGGTTGGAGGTAGGGACTACACTGAATACAAGATTACTGCACAGTGCTTATATACCGGTGTGTTCACCCCCGGTATTACGTCTACAGCAGCCTGAGAAAGTAGTACATCTCTTAAGGTGGAACAGGCTTAAGCTCTCTTAAGGTGGAACAGGTTACATACACAACAAAAGGTGATCGGGGGTAGGCGGGAATGTGGAGTAATCGGATCAGCCATGATCTTATTGAATGGCGGAGCAGGCTCGAGGGGCCGAGTGGCCTACTCCTGCTCCTAATTCGTATGTTCGTATGTAAGAATGAGAGGTGATCTCATTGAAACGTATAAAATTCCTAAGGGGTTTGACAGGGTAGATGCTGAGAGGTTGTTTCCCCCTGGCTGGAGAGTCTAGAACCAGGGGTCACAGTCTCAGGAGAAGGGGTCGGCCATTTAGGACTGAGATGAGGAGGAATTTCTTCACTCAGAGGGTGGTGAATCTTTGGGATTCTCTACCCCAGAGGGCTGTGGAGGCTCAGTCGTTGAGTATATTCAAGGCTGAGATCGATGGATTTTTGGAATGACGGGATATGGGGATCGGGCGGGAGAGTGGAGGTGAGGTAGAAGATCAGCCATGATCTTATTGAATGGCGGAGCAGGCTCGAGGGGGCCGTATGGCCGACTCCTGCTCCTATTTCCTACGTTCTCTGGTCTCGGTGGAATTCTAAACTCCTCGACCGTCTCCTTCTCCAGACGGGACCACAGGCTGGGCTGGTTCGCACTCGACCTGCTACGAGAACCTCACTTCGCAAGAGGGAGGGAGGGGAGCGGCGGTGGAAGAGGATTTGACTCCAACAAATCCCAACGATTGGAACCTAGACGGTGAGGTTTTATTTTACCTGGGCAGGTGAGGGTGCGGACAGACTGAGACCTCACCCTCGGTATCGAACGGGGTGGGGGTGGGGGTGCGGGGGGTGGAGGAAACCCAGAGTTAGTGGCGGAAACCCAGAGATGGAGAGAGAGATGGAGAGAGCATACGGGGTTTACTGAAGGAGGGAATGTGTCAGAGAGAGAGTGTTAGTGAAGGAGGGAATGTGTCGGAGAGAGAAATGGAAAGAGAGCGCATACGGGGTTTACTGAAGGAGGGAATGTGTCAGAGAGAGAGAGAGTTAGTGAAGGAGGGAATGTGTCAGAGAGAGAGTGTTAGTGAAGGAGGGAATGTGTCGGAGAGAGAAATGGAAAGAGAGCGCATACGGGGTTTACTGAAGGAGGGAATGTGTCAGAGAGAGAGAGAGTTAGTGAAGGAGGGAATGTGTCAGAGAGAGAGTGTTAGTGAAGGAGGGAATGTGTCGGAGAGAGAGATGGAAAGAGAGCGCATACGGGGTTTACTGAAGGAGGGAATGTGTCAGAGAGAGAGAGAGTTAGTGAAGGAGGGAATGTGTCGGAGAGAGAGATGGAGAGAGAGCGCATACGGGGTTTACTGAAGGAGGGAATGTGTCAGAGAGAGAGCGAGAGAGTTAGTGAAGGAGGGAATGTGTCGGAGAGAGAGATGGAGAGAGAGAGAGTATGAGGGTTAGTGAAGGGGAGAATGAGTCGGAGGGAGAGAAAGAGAGAGAGAAAGAGAGAGAGTGAGTTAGTGAAGGAGGGAATGTGTCGGATGGAGAGAGAGAGAGTCCGAGGGTTAGTGAAGGGGGAATGTGTCAGAGAGAGAGAGAGAGTACGAGGGTTAGTGAAGGGGGGAATGTGTCAGAGAGAGATGGAGAGAGAGAGAGAGAGTATGAGGGTTAGTGAAGGGGGGAATGTGTCAGAGAGAGAGAGTACGAGGGTTAGTGAAGGGGAGAATGTGTCGGAGGGAGAGAAAGAGAGAGAGTGAGTTAGTGAAGGAGGGAATGTGTCGGATGGAGAGAGAGAGAGTCCGAGGGTGAGTGAAGGGGGAATGTGTCAGAGAGAGATGGAGAGAGAGAGAGAGAGTACGAGGGTTAGTGAAGGAGGGAATGTGTCAGAGAGAGATGGAGAGAGAGCGTACGAGGGTTAGTGAAGGAGGGAATGTGTCAGAGAGAGATGGAGAGAGAGCGTACGAGGGTTAGTGAAGGAGGGAATGTGTCAGAGAGAGAGAGAGAGTTAGTGAAGGAGGGAATGTGTCGGAGAGAGAGATGGAGAGAGAGTACGAGGAGTAGTGAAGGAGGGAATGTGTCAGAGAGAGAGAGAGTTAGTGAAGGAGGGAATGTGTCGGAGAGAGAGATGGAGAGAGAGAGTACGAGGAGTAGTGAAGGGGAGAATGTGTCAGAGAGAGAGAGAGTTAGTGAAGGAGGGAATGTGTCGGAGAGAGAGATGGAGAGAGAGAGTACGAGGATTAGTGAAGGGTGTAATGTGTCGGAGAGAGAGAGACAGAGAGCTGGATTTTTTCAGCCCCGAGGAGGCGGGTATGGAAGCGGGACTGCCGGGAAAGTTGCAGGATTTGGGAGCGGGTGGCAAACCCGCCCCCAACCCGCCTCCGCGCCCTCTTGCCAGGAGGCGGGAAGCCGTCCTGCCCTGGGTCCCGTCTCCTCGAGGCAGGAAAGGGATTGAAGCCTATTAATTGCCTGTTAACAGGTAGTTAACAGGCAGAAAATAGGATTATCCCCATTTTACTTTCCAAGGCGCAGGCATCCTGACCTCGGGGAACCCCGCCAGGCTGGAGGAGATGAGAAGGAGGTCTGCGGGGGTCTGCGGGATCTGAACGTGAGATGTAGAGGTGAGTGATGGGTATAAGTGTGGAGTGCTAAGTATGTAAGGTGAGTGTTAAGTGTTAGAAAATGTTCACTTACCTTTGTTTCTGCCGACAGCCTTCAGCCGCTGTGGAGCCGGAGTCCCGATATTTCTTCATTGTAAATTTCACTGACTGGCTGTTGGATCCTCTGAACCAACAGCCAGGTGATTTCTGCAATGCTGAAAGGTTTGATGAGTCCTGAACACAAAGACTCATCAAACTACACAGAATGTCAGTGTTTGACAGCTTCATCGAGCTGTCAAATGCTGACATTTCTTCTTTCAAGAAATCTTGTCAGATAGCAGTCTGACATGCTCTGTCAGTGACTTCCTTCTAATTGGCCTGCTGAGCCCGCTGTGCGGGCTTAACAAGGTCAATCAGGGGAAAATCCTACTGGTTGGCCAGAAGCTGATGGAGGCGGGACTGAGACAGGGCAAGCAGCAGCCCCGCCTCCAAAAGCTTCCCATTGACAAAATCCAGCCCAGAGACTACGAGGGTTAGTGAAGGGGGGAATGTGTCAGAGAGAGAGAGTACAAGGGTAAGTGAAGGGTATGTGTCAGAGAGATGGAGAGAGCGTATGTCGGTTACTGAACAGCGGCACGTGTCAGAGAGCGAGGGAGTACGAGGGTCGGTGAAGGGGGAAAGGTGTCCGAGGGAGAGAGAGGCCCAGAGAGAGGAACGAAGTGTCTCAGAATGAGGCACCGTGACCCACCGCTCCTAGTACAGGTTTGGCGGTCACACTCGCTCCCTGTACACAGGATCCCGCGGGACCGTATCAGAGGTTGTCAGGGACCTGCTTTGTGCGGAGCGCGGTGTGGGTGGGGATCGATGTGGCAGTGACCCCCCTCGCCCCCACCGGTTAATAATCCCGCTGAAGGTACGAGATCCAATCCCCTCTTCTCTTCCTTTCAGTTGCTATGTCCTACGAGAATATCTGTGCGGAGGAGGATCCGGAGTCTGACGGTAAGTCTCGTAGTGACTCCCAGGGAACACCCTGTAAATACTGACACACTCCCGGGGACTCCCTGTAACTACTGACACACTCCCGGGGAACACCCTGCAAATACTGACACACTCCCGGGGACCCCCTGTAAATACTGACACACTCCCGGGGACCCCCTGTAAATACTGACACACTCCCGGGGACCCCCTGTAAATACTGACACACTCCCGGGGACCCCCTGTAAATACTGACACACTCCCGGGGACCCCCTGTAAATACTGACACACTCCCGGGGACCCCCTGTAAATGCTGACACATTCCCGGGGACCCTCTGTAAATATTGACACACTCCCCGGGAACACCCTGTAAATACTGTCACACTCCCGGGGACACCCTGTAAATACTGACACACTCCGGGGGACCCCCTGTAAATACTGACACACTCCCGGGGACACCCTGTAAATACTGACTCACTCCCGGGGTTCCCCTGTAAATACTGACACACTCCCGGGGACTCCCTGTAAATACTGACACACTCCCGGGGACTCCCTGTAAATACTGACACACTCCCGGGGACCCCCTGTAAATACTGACACACTCCCGGGGAACACCCTGTAAATACTGACACACTCCCGGGGTTCCCCTGTAAATACTGACACACTCCCGGGGACCCCCTGTAAATACTGACACACTCCCGGGGAACACCCTGTAAATACTGACACACTCCTGGGGACTCCCTGTAAATACTGACACACTCCCGGGGACTCCCTGTAAATACTGACACACTCCCGGGGACCCCCTGTAAATACTGACACACTCCCGGGGAACACCCTGTAAATACTGACACACTCCCGGGGACCCCCTGTAAATACTGACACACTCCCGGGCACCCCCTGTAAATACTGACACACTCCCGGGGAACACCCTGTAAATACTGACACACTCCCGGGGAACACCCTGTAAATACTGACACACCCCCGGGGACCCCCTGTAAATACTGACACACTCCCGGGGACCCCCTGTAAATACTGACACACTCCCGGGGACCCCCTGTAAATACTGACACACCCCCGGGGACCCCCTGTAAATACTGACACACTCCCGGGCACCCCCTGTAAATACTGACACACTCCCGGGGACCCCCTGTAAATACTGACACACTCCCGGGGACCCCCTGTAAATACTGACACACTCCCAGGGACTCCCTGTAAATACTGACTCACTCCCGGGGAACACCCTGTAAATACTGACACACTCCCGGGGACTCCCTGTAAATACTGACACACCCCCAGGGAACACCCTGTAAATACTGACACACTCCCGGGGACCCCCTGTAAATACTGACTCACTCCCGGGGAACACCCTGTAAATACTAACACACCCCCAGGGAACACCCTGTAAATACTGACACACTCCCGGGGACCCCCTGTAAATACTGACACACTCCCGGGGACCCCCTGTAAATACTGACACACTCCCGGGGTTCCCCTGTAAATACTGACACACTCCCGGGGACTCCCTGTAAATACTGACACACTCCCGGGGACCCCCTGTAAATACTGACACACTCCCGGGGACCCCCTGTAAATACTGACACACTCCCGGGGACCCCCTGTAAATACTGACACACTCCCGGGGATCCCCTGTAAATACTGACACACTCCCGGGGAACATCCTGTAAACACTGACACACTCCCGGGGACACCCTGTAAATACTGACTCACTCCCGGGGAATTCCTGTAAATACTGATACAATCCCGGGGAATTCCCTTTAAATACTGACACACACTCCCGAGGCCCCCCTGTAAATACTGACACACTCCCGGGGACGCCCTGTAAATACTGACACACTCCCGGGGAACACCCTGTAAATACTGACACACCCCCGGGGACACCCTGTAAATACTGACACACTCCCGGGGAACACCCTGTAAATACTGACACACTCCCCGGGGACACCCTGTAAATACTGACACACTCCCAGGGACCCCCTGTAAATACTGACACACTCCCGGGGACCCCCTGTAAATACTGACACACTCCCGGGGACTCCCTGTAAATACTGACTCACTCCCGGGGACCCCCTGTAAATACTGACACACTCCCAGGGACCCCCTGTAAATACTGACACACTCCCGGGGACCCCCTGTAAATACTGACACACTCCCAGGGACCCCCTGTAAATACTGACACACTCCCCGGGGACACCCTGTAAATACTGACACACTCCCAGGGACCCCCTGTAAATACTGACACACTCCCGGGGACCCCCTGTAAATACTGACACACTCCCGGGGACCCCCTGTAAATACTGACACACTCCCGGGGACCCCCTGTAAATACTGACACACTCCCGGGGACCCCCTGTAAATACTGACACACTCCCGGGGACTCCCTGTAAATACTGACTCACTCCCGAGGACCCCCTGTAAATACTGACACACTCCCGAGGACCCCCTGTAAATACTGACACACTCCCGGGGACACCCTGTAAATACTGACACACTCCCGAGGACCCCCTGTAAATACTGACACACTCCCGGGGAACACCCTGTAAATACTGACACACTCCCCGGGGACACCCTGTAAATACTGACACACTCCCAGGGACCCCCTGTAAATACTGACACACTCCCGAGGACCCCCTGTAAATACTGACACACCCCCGGGGAACACCCTGTAAATACTGACACACTCCCCGGGGACACCCTGTAAATACTGACACACTCTCGGGGAACACCCTGTAAATACTGATGCAATCCCGGCGACTCCCTGTAAATACTGACACACTCCCGGGGACCCCCTGTAAATACTGACACATTCCCGGGGATCCCCTGTAAATACTAACAGACAAACCCTTCATGATTTTGAACAATTCTATCAAATCTCCTCTTAACCTTCTCTGCTCTAAGGAGAACAATCCCAGCTTCTCCAGTCTCTCCACATCACTGAAGTCCCTCATCCCTGGTACCATTCTGGTCAATCTCCCCTTAACCTTCTCTGCTCTAAGGAGAACAATCCCAGCTTCTCCAGTCTCTCCACATCACTGAAGTCCCTCATCCCTGGTACCATTCTGGTCAATCTCCCCTTAACCTTCTCTGCTCTAAGGAGAACAACCCCAGCTTCTCCAGTCTCTCCACATCACTGAAGTCCCTCATCCCTGGTACCATTCTGGTCAATCTCTCCCTTAACCTTCTCTGCTCTAAGGAGGACAACCCCAGCTTCTCCAGTCCCTCCACATCACTGAAGTCCCTCACCCCTGGTACCATTCTGGTCAATCTCCTCTTAACCTTCTCTGCTCTAAGGAGAACAATACCAGCTTCTCCAGTCTCTCCACATCACTGAAGTCCCTCATCCTTGGTAACATTCTGGTCAATCTCTCCCTTAACCTTCTCTGCTCTAAGGAGAACAACCCCAGCTTCTCCAGTCTCTCCTCATTACTGAGGTCCCTCATCCCTGGTACCATTCTGGTCAATCTCCCCTTAACCTTCTCTGCTCTAAGGAGAACAACCCCAGCTTCTCCAGTCTCTCCACATCACTGAAGTCCCTCATCCCTGGTATCATTCTGGTCAATCTCCTCTGCACCCTCTCCAAGGCCCTGACACCCTTCCTAAAGTGCGGTGCCCAGAATTGGACACAATACTCTAGCTGAGGCCTTGATTTATAAAGGTTTAGTAATAACTTCTTTGCTGTTGTATTCTATCCCTGAGTTTTGTGCACCCCAAGGTCCCTCTGATTGTGTGCCCACTTTAAAATTCTCGTTAACACTCATCCCTCCCCCCCTCTGTCAGTAACCTTAATTCTGTGTCCTCTGGTTATCGACAATGTGGGGAGGATAGGCGGAGGGGGATTGAGGGAGATTGGGGGGGGAAGGGGTAGGAGGAGGGAGAGAGGAGGAGGAGTGAGGGGGAGGCGGGGAGAGGGGATGTGGAGCGGGAGGGGAGAGGCTGAGGGAAGGAAGGGGTAGAGGGGGGAAGGGAGGGGGAGGAGAGGGAGAGGGGAGGGAGCGGGTAGAGGGGCAGGAGTAAATCAGAAGGGGATGGGGAAGGAGAGGGGAGTTGGAGCGAGGGGGCGTCGTGGGAGGAGGGGAGGGTAGGGGAGTGGGAGGTGGAGAAAATGGAGAGGGAGGGGAGGAGAGGAGAACGAGGTGGGGAGGGGAGCGGGAGGAGAGGGGAGGGGAAGGGGAGAGACTTGCTGTAACAGAGGACCGAAGTCTCTCTCTCAGTCGCTCTCTCTCTCTCTCACACTTTCTCACATAAGAACATAAGAATTAGGAGCAGGAGTCGGCCATTCGGCCCCTCGAGCCTGCTCCGCCATTCAATAAGATCATGGCTGATCATCGACCTGAACTCCACCTTCCCGCCCGATCCCCATATCCCTCGATTCCCCGAGAGTCCAAAAATCTATCGCTCTCCGCCTTGAATATACTCAACGACTCAGCCTCCACAGCCCTCTGGTGCAGAGAATTCCAAAGATTCACCGCCCTCTGAGTGAAGAAATTCCTCCTCATCTCAGTCCTAAATGGCCGACCCCTTATTCTGAGACTGTGACCCCTGGTTCTAGACTCTCCAGCCAGGGGGAAACAACCTCTCAGCATCGACCCTGTCAATCCCCCTCAGAATCTTACATGTTTCAATGAGATCACCTCACATTCTTCTAAACTCCGGAGAGTATCGGCCCATTCTACACAATCTCTCATCATAGGACAGCTCTCTCATCCCAGGAATCACACTCTTGCACTCTCTCTCTCTCTCTCTCACACTCTCTCTCTCACACACTCTCTCTCTCACACTCTGTTGCTCTCTCTCTCTTTCTGTCTCTCTCACACTCTCTCTGTCTCTCACACTCTCGCTCTCTCTTTCTCTGTCTCTCTCTTTCTCTGTCTCTTTCACACACTCTCGCTCTCTCTCTCTCTTCACACTCGCTCTCTCTCACACTCTCTCGCTCTGTCTCTCTCTCTCACAATCTTGCTCTCTCTCACACTCTCTCTCTGTCTCTCTCTCTCTCTCTCTCTCTCTGTCTCTCTCTCTCTCTCACACTCTCTCTCTGTCTCTCACACTCTCTCTCACTCTCTCACTCACACTCTCTCTCTCACACACTCTCACACTCTCTCTCTGTCTCTCACACTCTCTCTTACGCGCTCTCTCTCACTCTCTCTCACACTCTCTCTCTCTCTCACACACTCTCTCACTCTATCACTCACACTCTGTCTCTCACACTCTCTCTCAATCTCTCTCTCTCACTCTCTCTCACGCACTCTCTCGCTCTCACTCTCTCACTCTCACGCGCTCTCTCTCTCTCACGCACTCTCTCTCTCGCTCTCTCTCTCGCACTCTCTCTCACGCACTCTCTCTCTCTCTCTCATGCACTCTCTCTCTCTCTCTCTCTCTCTCTCTCACTTTCTCTCTCTCACACACTCTCACTCTCTCTCTCACGTACTCTCTCTCTCTTACGCGCGCTCTCTCTCTCACGCACTCTCTCTCTCTCTCTCACACACTCTCTCTCTCTCTCTCTCCAGATTACATGGTCCCGGGGAGTGACGAGGGGAGCGTCGATTCAGAAGGTGAGATGTCGAGCTCACTCGGTTGGAAGCTGGTCCATGCGGCCTACACGGGGGAGCAGGGAGGGGAGGTGGGGGCGGGCGAGGTCAGTGACCCACTCCCGGGACACAGCTCGCTCGCGACTGGTCATCCGTCTGCCCGTCTGGTCGCTGCGGTCCGATCGCACTCTCTGACCAGCCGCAGACTGTGAGTGTCTGAGCGAGACACTCGCGACTTATCGTCAATCCCTGTAACTGGGGAGAGGTGGGTGAGAGGGTTAATCCCCTCCGATAGGGAACAGGCTGCCCGGTGTCTGTAACTGGGGAGAGGTGGGTGAGAGGGTTAATCCCCTCCGATGGGGAACAGGCTGCCCGGTGTCTGTAACTGGGGAGAGGTGGGTGAGAGGGTTAATCCCCTCCGATGGGGAACAGGCTGCCCGGTGTCTGTAACTGGGGAGAGGTGGGTGAGAGGGTTAATCCCCTCCGATGGGGAACAGGCTGCCCCGGTGTCTGACTGGAACTGGGGAGAGGTGGGTGAGAGGGTTAATCCCCTCCGATGGGGAACAGGCTGCCCCGGTGTCTGACTGTAACTGGGGAGAGGTGGGTGAGAGGGTTAATCCCCTCCGATAGGGAACAGGCTGCCCGGTGTCTGTAGCTGGGGAGAGGTGGGTGAGAGGGTTAATCCCCTCCGATAGGGAACAGGCTGCCCAGTGTCTGTAACTGGAGAGAGGTGGGTGAGAGGGTTAACCCCCTCCGATGGGGAACAGGCTGCCTGGTGTCTGTAACTGGGGAGAGGTGGGTGAGAGAGTTAATCCCCTCCGATAGGGAACAGGCTGCCCGGTGTCTGTAACTGGGGAGAGGTGGGTGTGAGGGTTAACCCCCTCCGATGGGGAACAGACTGCCCGGTGTCTGTAACTGGGGAGAGGTGGGTGAGAGAGTTAATCCCCTCCGATAGGGAACAGGCTGCCCATTGTCTGACTGTAACTGGGGGCAGTGTTACTGTAATCGGATATATAACAGATTATTCTATTCACAGAATATCTCGAGCCAGATTGTAACTCTGGTCCAAAACAGGAGGTTCGCGCACAAGTTCACTGCCCCGCTGGTAAGTGACTTCTGCTCTCTTTCTGCTGCATAGTCAATGTCCGCACTCCCCACCCCAACCCCAAACTCACAGTGACCGCCGTTATTCAGTGGGTCTCCCTCTCTCTCCCCTCGGAGTCAGAGAGTCATGGGTTCGAGCCCCACACACACACCAGAGACTCAAACCCCTTAATCCAGGCCGGCACTCCCCCAGTTCCCCACGACTGAGGGAGCGCCGCACTGTCGGAGGGGCAGTACTGAGGGAGCTCCGCACTTTCGGAGAGGCAGTACTGTGGGAGCGCCGCACTGTCGGAGGGGCAGTACTGAGGGAGCGCTGCACTGTCGGAGGGGCAGTACTGAGGGAGCGCCGCACTGTCGGAGGGTCAGTACTGAGGGAGTGCCGCACTGTCGGAGGGGCAGTACTGAGGGAGCGCCGCACTGTCGGAGGGACAGTACTGAGGGAGCGCTGCACTGTCGGAGGGGCAGTACTGAGGGAGCGCTGCACTGTTGGAGGGGCAGTACTGAGGGAGCGCTGCACTGTCGGAGGGACAGTACTGAGGGAGCACTGCCCCCGTCTTTCGGATGAGACATTAAACTGAGGGCCCCATCTGCCCTCTCAGGTGGACATTAAAGATCCCACGGCCAAGATTGGAAGAAGAGCAAAGTTGGATTCGCCCCTCAGTCCTGGGCCAATATTTATCCCACAGCCAACACCTAAAAACAGATGATCCAGTCATTTAGCACATTGCTGTTTGTGGGAGCTTGCTGTGTGCAAATTGGCTGCTGCGTTTCCTACATTACAACAGTGACTACACTTCAAAAAGTACTTCATTGGCTGTAAAGCGCGTTGGGACGTCCTGAGGTGGTGATAGGCGCTGGAGAAATGCGAATTCTTTCCTTCAATCCTCCATTCACGAAACTGACCGGCTCCCTCTCCCGCAGGATCGGACGCCAAGGCGGCGAGGACAGCGACTCACTACGCCCTGCCAAAGAAGACGACACGGGGAGGAGACGGGGAGAGCAGCGTGAAAGGTTAGGTCAGGCCTCCGCGGGCGGCCATTTTATCTCCCGCTACCAGGTGGGACATAAAGGATCCCTCGGCCGCGATTGGAGGAAGAGCAAAGAGGGAGTTCTGAGGCCAATGTTTACCCCTCAACCATCACCACTATCTGGGTCATCAGAAAAATAAGAATTCGGAGCAGGAGTCGGCCATTCGGCCCCTCGAGTCTGCTCCGCCATTCAATAAGATCATGGCTGATCTTAGAGTCATAGTCATAGGGTCCTAGGGCTGGATTTTCATTCAGGAGGCAGGACTACAACTTTCGGGGTTGTAGTCCCACCTCCATTGAGTCCAGCGGGCTCAGCAGGCCAATTAAGGGCCACCCGGCAACAGGTGACGTCACAGATTGAAATTTCATCTGTCAAGAGGTTTTGACAGATGAAAATATCCGCGTTTCACAGCTGTTTGAAACTGTCAAACACTGACAGTCTTACTTCTAACCTGAGTCCTTCTCCACAGACTCAATTAGAAATCTCTCCGGCACAGAAAGCTGAAGGCTGTCACTTTTGACAGTTCGCAGCCATTCTGCTTTCTGTGCCGGAGAGATGAGGGACTCCCGAGACCTAAAGGAAGGAAGGCTGAAAAGGTAAGAAAAGGTCATTTAAACTTCTTTAATCACTTTAGACACACCAAACACACTTACCTTTGCACTCATGCACACATCAGTCACCTGAACACCGGACGTCTCGACCCCTCCAAGTCCTTCAACCCGATGGTCCGCCTCCTCACTTCAAGCTTAAAAATAGGGATTAGGCTAAAAACTGCCTGTTAACTACTTGTGCAGGCGGGTTGGGGGCGGGACCCACGATTTTGGGAACTTAAACCCCCGCACGCCTCCAATCCCGACACCATGGCACACTGAAAATCGAGCCCATAGAGTTATACAGTACAGAAAGAGGCCCTTCAGCCCATCGTGTCCACGCCGGCAATCAAGCCCCGTCTATTCTAATCCCATTTTCCAGCATTTGGTCCATAGACTTGTATGCTATGGCGTTTCAAGTGCTGATCTAAATGCTTCTTGAATGTTGTGAGGGTTCCTGCCTCTACCACCCTTTCAGGCAGTGAGTTCCAGATTCCAACCACCCTCTGGATGAAAAAGTTTTTCCTCAAATCCCCTCTAAACCTCCTGCTCCTTACCTTGAAACTATGCCCCCTGGTTATTGACCCCTCTACTAAGGGGAAAAGTTCCTTTCTATCTACCCTATCTATGCCCCTCATAATTTTGTACACCTCAATCAGGTCCCCTCAGCCTTCTCTGCTCTAAGGAAAACAACCCCAGCCTGTCCAGTCTCTCTTCATAGCTGAAGCGCTCCAGCCCAGGTAACATCCTGGTGAATCTCCTCTGCACCCTCTCCAATGCAATCACATCCCTCCTATAGTGTGGTGACCAGAACTGCACACAGTATTCCAGCTGTGGCCTAACTAGCGTTTTGTACAGCTCCATCATAACCTCCCTGCTCTTATATTCTATGCCTCGGCTAATGAAGGCAAGAATCCCATATGCCTTTTTGTAAGAAGTCACACAACACCAGGTTATAGTCCAACAGCTTTATTTGAAATCACAAGCTTTCGGAGCGCTGCTCCTTCGTCAGGTGAAGTGGAGAAATGCATAAAGACACAGCTTATATAGTCAGAGAATAATGTCAGATGTTTACAGGTAATCTTTCCAACTGCCATTTATCACACCTCGGCAGAGAGATAATCACAGCAATCAAAGGTGTGAATGGTGTCCAAACAGGTTAGTCAGGAAAACATTACATCAAAGAACAGTGAGGTGGGGTCACAAGGGGTCAAATAAAGCTGTTGGACTATAACCTGGTGTTGTGTGACTTCTTACATTTGTCCACCCCAGTCCAACTCCGGCATCTCCACACCATATGCCTTTTTAACCACCTTATCTACCTGTCCTGCTGCCTTCAGGGATCTATGTACATGCACACCAAGGTCCCTCTGATCCTCTGTCCTTCCTAGGGTCCTACCATTCATTGTGCATTCCCTTGCCTTGTTAGTCCTCCCAAAATGCATCACCTCACACTTTTCAGGGTTAAGTTCCATTTGCCACTGTTCTGCCAATCTGACCAACTTGTCTATATCGTCCTGTAGCCTGAGGCTTCCCTCCTCGCTATTTACCACTCCACCAATTTTCGTGTCATCTGCGAACTTACTGATCATTCCTCCTACATTCATATCGAAATCATTAATGTACACTACAAACAGCAAGGGACCCAGCACCGATCCCTGCGGTACACCACTGGACACAGGCTTCCTGTATTCTACCTCAACTCCACTTTCCGGCCCGATCCCCATATCCCTCGATTCCCCTAGAGTACAAAAATCTATCGATCTCAGCCTTAAATATACTCAACGACTGAGCCTCCACAGCCCTCTGAGGCAGAGAATTCCAAAGATTCACCACCCTCTGAGTGAAGAAATTCCTCCTCATCTCAGTCCTAAATGGCCGACCCCTTATCCCGAGACTGTGACCCCTGGTTCTAGACTCTCCAGCCAGGGGGAAACAGCCTCTCAGCATCGACCCTGTCAATCCCCCTCAGAATCTTATATGTTTCAATGACATCACCTCTCATTCTTCTAAACTCGAGTGACATAGGTCCATTCTACTTAATAGGGGCGTTTACCTCATGGCTGTTTGTGGGAGCTTGCTGTGCACATTTTGGCTGCCGCGTTTCCCATGTTACAACAGTGCCTAGGTGGTGAAAGGGGCTTTGGGACATCCTGAGGTGGTGAAAGGGGCTTTGGGACGTCCTGAGATGGTGAAAGGGGCTTTGGGACATCCTGAGATGGTGAAAGGGGCTTTGGGACATCCTGAGATGGTGAAAGGGGCTTTGGGACAACCTAAGGTGGTGAAAGGGGCTTTGGGACGTCCTGACGTGGTGAAAGGGGCTTTGGGACAGCCTGAGATGGTGAAAGGGGCTTTGGGACGTCCTGAGGTGGTGAAAGGGGCTTTGGGACATCCTGAGGTGGTGAAAAGATCTTTGGGACATCCTGAGATGGTGAAAGGGTCTTTGGGACATCCTGAGGTGGTGAAAGGGTCTTTGGGATCTACTGAGGTGGTGAAAGAGTCTTTGGGACATCCTGAGATGGTGAAAGGGGCTTTCGGATCTCCTGAGATGGTGCAAGGGGCTTTGGGACAGCCTGAGATGGTGAAAAGGGCTTTGGGACGTCCTGAGATGGTGAAAGGGTCTTTGGGACTTCCTGAGATGGTGAAAGGGGCTTTGGGACCTCCTGAGGTGGTGAAAGGGGCTTTGGGACGTCCTCAGATGGTGAAAGGGGCTTTGGGTCGTCCTGAGGTGGTGAAAGGGGCTTTGGGATCTCCTGAGGTGCTGAAAGGGGCTTTGGGACATCCTGAGATGGTGAAAAGGGCTCTGGGATCTCCTGAGGGGGGGAAAGGGGCTTTGGGACATCCTGAGATGGTGAAAGGGGCTTTGGGATGTCCTGATATGGTGAAAGGGGCTGTAGGATGTCCTGAGGTGATGAAAGCAGCTTTCGGATCTCCTGAGGTGGTGAAAGGGGACTTGGACATCCTGAGGTGGTGAAAGGGGCTTTGGGACGTCCTGAGGTGGTGAAAGGGGCTTTGGGACATCCTGAGATTGTGAAAGGGGCTTTGGGTTGTCCTGAGGTGGTGAAAGGGGCTTTGGGACGTCCTGAGGTGGTGAAAGGGGTTTTGGGATGTCCTGAGATGGTGAAAGGGGCTTTGGGACGTCCTGAGGTGGGGAAAGTGGCTTTGGGATGTCCTGAGGTGGTGAAAGGGGCTTTGGGACCTCCTGAGATGGTGAAAGGGTCTTTGGGTCGTCCTGAGGTGGTGAAAGGGGCTTTGGGACATCCTGAGATGGTGAAAGGGGCTTTGGGACATCCTGAGATGGTGAAAGGTGCTTTGGGACATCCTGAGGTGGTGAAAGGGGCTTTGGGACATCCTGAGGTGGTGAAAGGGGCTTTGGGACATTCTGAGATGGTGAAAGGGTCTTTGGGACATCCTGAGGTGGTGAAAGGGTCTTTGGGACGTCCTGAGGTGGTGAAAGGGGCTTTGGGACATCCTGAGGTGGTGAAAGGGGCTTTGGGACATCCTGAGGTGGTTAAAGGGGCTTTGGGACATCCTGAGATGGTGAAAGGGTCTTTGGGACATCCTGAGATGGTGAAAGGGTCTTTGGGACATCCTGAGATGGTGAAAGGGGCTTTGGGACATCCTGAGGTGGTGAAAGGTGCTTTGGGACATCCTGAGGTGGTGAAAGGGGCTTTGGGACATCCTGAGGTGGTGAAAGGGGCTTTGGGACATTCTGAGGTGGGGAAAGGGGCTTTGGGACATCCTGAGATGGTGAAAGGGGCTTTGGGACGTCCTGAGATGGTGAAAGGGGCTTTGGGTTGTCCAGAGATGGTGAAAGGGGCTTTGGCACATCCTGAGATGGTGAAAGGGGCTTTGGGACGTCCTGAGATGGTGAAAGGGGCTTTGGGATCTCCTGAGATGGTGAAAGGGGCTTTGGGACATCCTGAGGTGGTGAAAGGGGCTTTGGGACATCCTGAGGTGGTGAAAGGGGCTTTGGGACATCCTGAGGTGGTGAAAGGGGCTTTGGGACGTCCTGAGATGGTGAAAGGGGCTTTGGGACATCCTGAGATGGTGAAAGGGGCTTTGGGACATCCTGAGATGGTGAAAGGGGCTTTGGGACAACCTAAGGTGGTGAAAGGGGCTTTGGGACGTCCTGACGTGGTGAAAGGGGCTTTGGGACAGCCTGAGATGGTGAAAGGGGCTTTGGGACGTCCTGAGGTGGTGAAAGGGGCTTTGGGACATCCTGAGGTGGTGAAAAGATCTTTGGGACATCCTGAGATGGTGAAAGGGTCTTTGGGACATCCTGAGGTGGTGAAAGGGTCTTTGGGATCTACTGAGGTGGTGAAAGAGTCTTTGGGACATCCTGAGATGGTGAAAGGGGCTTTCGGATCTCCTGAGATGGTGCAAGGGGCTTTGGGACAGCCTGAGATGGTGAAAAGGGCTTTGGGACGTCCTGAGATGGTGAAAGGGTCTTTGGGACTTCCTGAGATGGTGAAAGGGGCTTTGGGACCTCCTGAGGTGGTGCAAGGGGCTTTGGGACAGCCTGAGATGGTGAAAAGGGCTTTGGGACGTCCTGTGATGGTGAAAGGGTCTTTGGGACTTCCTGAGATGGTGAAAGGGGCTTTGGGACGTCCTCAGATGGTGAAAGGGGCTTTGGGTCGTCCTGAGGTGGTGAAAGGGGCTTTGGGATCTCCTGAGGTGCTGAAAGGGGCTTTGGGACATCCTGAGATGGTGAAAAGGGCTCTGGGATCTCCTGAGGGGGGGAAAGGGGCTTTGGGACATCCTGAGATGGTGAAAGGGGCTTTGGGATGTCCTGATATGGTGAAAGGGGCTGTAGGATGTCCTGAGGTGATGAAAGCAGCTTTCGGATCTCCTGAGGTGGTGAAAGGGGACTTGGACATCCTGAGGTGGTGAAAGGGGCTTTGGGACGTCCTGAGGTGGTGAAAGGGGCTTTGGGACATCCTGAGATTGTGAAAGGGGCTTTGGGTTGTCCTGAGGTGGTGAAAGGGGCTTTGGGATGTCCTGAGGTGGGGAAAGTGGCTTTGGGATGTCCTGAGGTGGTGAAAGGGGCTTTGGGACCTCCTGAGATGGTGAAAGGGTCTTTGGGTCGTCCTGAGGTGGTGAAAGGGGCTTTGGGGACATCCTGAGATGGTGAAAGGGGCTTTGGGACGTCCTGAGATGGTGAAAGGGGCTTTGGGATCTCCTGAGATGGTGAAAGGGGCTTTGGGACGTCCTGAGATGGAGAAAGAGGCTTTGGCACATCCTCTATTGGTGAAGGGGGCTTTGGGATATCCTGAGATGGTGAAAGGGGCTTTGGGACGTCCTGAGGTGGTGCAAGGGGGCTTTGGGACATCCTGAGATGGTCAAAGGGGCTTTGGGACGTCCTGAGGTGGTGAAAGGGGCTTTGGGACATCCTGAGTTGTCAAAGGGGCTTTTGGGACGTCCTCAGGTGGTGAAAGAGGCTTTGGGACATCCTGAGGTGGTGAAAGGGGCTTTGGGACATCCTGAGTTGGTGAGAAGGGGCTTTGGGACATCCTGAGTTGGTCAAAGGGGCTTTGGGACGTCCTGAGGTGGTGAAAGGGGCTTTGGGACGTCCTGAGGTGGTGAAAGGGGCTTTGGGTCGTCCTGAGATGCTGAAAGGGGCTTTGGGACGTCCCTGAGGTGGTGAAAGGGCTTTGGGACATCCTGAGGTGGTGAAAGGGGCTTTGGGACATCCTGAGGTGGTGAAAGGGGCTTTGGGACGTCCTGAGTTGGTGAAAGGGGCTTTGGGATGTCCTGAGGTGGTGAAAGGGGCTTTGGGACGTCCTGAGATGGTGAAAGGGGCTTTGGGACGTCCTGAGATGGTGAAAGGGGCTTTGGGTCGTCCTGAGATGGTGAAAGGGGCTTTGGGACGTCCTGAGATGGTGAAAGGGGCTTTGGGTCGTCCTGAGATGGTGAAAGGGGCTTTGGGACGTCCTGAGGTGGTGAAAGGGGATTTGGGACATCCTGAGGTGGTGAAAGAGGCTTTGGGATGTCCCGAGATGGTGAAATGGGCTTTGGGACATCCTGAGGTGGTGAAAGGGGCTTTGGGACATCCTGAGGTGGTGAAAGGGGCTTTGGGGACATCCTGAGTTGGTGAAAGGGGCTTTGGATGTCCTGAGCTGGTGAAAGGGTCTTTGGGATGTCCTGAGGTGGTGAAAGGGGCTTTGGGACGTCCTGAGATGGTGAAAGGGGCTTGGGGGACGACATGAGGTGGTGAAAGGGTCTGTGGGACGTCCTGAGATGGTGAAATGGGCTTTGGGACGTCCTGAGATGGTGAAAGTGGCTTTGGGACATCCTGAGGTGGTGAAAGGGGCTTTGGGACATTCTGAGGTGGTGAAAGGGGCTTTGGACATCCTGAGGTGGTGAAAGGGGCTTTGGGACATCCTGAGGTGGTGGAAAGGGGCTTTGGGACATCCTGAGATGGTGAAAGGGGCTTTCGGATTCTCCTGAGATGGTGAAAGGGGCTTTGGGATCTCCTGAGATGGTGAAAGGGGCTTTGGGACGTCCTGAGATGGTGAAAGGGCCTTTGGGGCGTCCTGAGATGTTGAAAGGGGTTTTGGGATCTCCTGAGATGGTGAAAGGCGCTTTGGGACATCCTGAGATGGTGAAAGGGGCTTTGGGACGTCCTGAGATGGTGAAAGGTTCTTTGGGACGTCCTGAGGTGGTGAAAGGGGCTTTGGGACATCCTGAGAAGGTGAAAGGTCCTTTGGGACGTCGAGGTGGTGAAAGGGGCTTTGGGACGTCCTGAGGTGGTGAACGGGGCTTTGGGACATCCTGAGGTGGTGAAAGGGGCTTTGGGACATCCTGAGATGGTGAAAGGGGCTTTGGGACGTCCTGAGATGGTGAAAGGGGCTTTGGGTTGTCCTGAGGTGGTGAAAGGGGCTTTGGGACGTCCTGAGATGGTGAAAGGGGCTTTGGGACATCCTGAGGTGGTGAAAGGGGCTTTGGGACATCCTGAGATGGTGAAAGGGGCTTTGGGACGTCCTGAGATGGTGAAAGGGGCTTTGGGTTGTCCTGAGGTGGTGAAAGGGGCTTTGGGACGTCCTGAGATGGTGAAAGGGGCTTTGGGACATCCTGAGGTGGTGAAAGGGGCTTTGGGACATTCTGAGATGGTGAAAGGGTCTTTGGGACATCCTGAGGTGGTGAAAGGGTCTTTGGGACGTCCTGAGGTGGTGAAAGGGGCTTTGGGACATCCTGAGGTGGTGAAAGGGGCTTTGGGACATCCTGAGGTGGTTAAAGGGGCTTTGGGACATCCTGAGATGGTGAAAGGGTCTTTGGGACATCCTGAGATGGTGAAAGGGTCTTTGGGACATCCTGAGATGGTGAAAGGGGCTTTGGGACATCCTGAGGTGGTGAAAGGTGCTTTGGGACATCCTGAGGTGGTGAAAGGGGCTTTGGGACATCCTGAGGTGGTGAAAGGGGCTTTGGGACATTCTGAGGTGGGGAAAGGGGCTTTGGGACATCCTGAGATGGTGAAAGGGGCTT
Organism: Somniosus microcephalus; assembly: GCF_052327205.1. Classification (NCBI taxonomy): domain Eukaryota; kingdom Metazoa; phylum Chordata; class Chondrichthyes; order Squaliformes; family Somniosidae; genus Somniosus; species Somniosus microcephalus. The sequence continues at coordinate 33,878,517 of NW_028225179.1, read as the reverse complement.
TGGGATCTCCTGAGATGGTGAAAGGGACTTTGGGACATCCTGAGATGGTGAAAGGGACTTTGGGACATCCTGAGATGGTGAAAGGGGCTTTGGGACATCCTGAGATGGTGAAAGGGGCTTTGGGACGTCCTGAGATGGTGAAAGGGGCTTTGGGATCTACTGAGGTGGTGAAAGAGTCTTTGGGACATCCTGAGATGGTGAAAGGGGCTTTCGGATCTCCTGAGATGGTGAAAGGGACTTTGGGACGTCCTGAGATGGTGAAAGGGTCTTTGGGACTTCCTGAGATGGTGAAAGGGGCTTTGGGACCTCCTGAGGTGGTGAAAGGGGCTTTGGGACGTCCTCAGATGGTGAAAGGGGCTTTGGGTCGTCCTGAGGTGGTGAAAGGGGCTTTGGGATCTCCTGAGGTGCTGAAAGGGGCTTTGGGACATCCTGAGATGGTGAAAAGGGCTCTGGGATCTCCTGAGGGGGGGAAAGGGGCTTTGGGACATCCTGAGATGGTGAAAGGGGCTTTGGGATGTCCTGATATGGTGAAAGGGGCTGTAGGATGTCCTGAGGTGATGAAAGCAGCTTTCGGATCTCCTGAGGTGGTGAAAGGGGACTTGGACATCCTGAGGTGGTGAAAGGGGCTTTGGGACGTCCTGAGGTGGTGAAAGGGGCTTTGGGACATCCTGAGATTGTGAAAGTGGCTTTGGGATGTCCTGAGGTGGTGAAAGGGGCTTTGGGACCTCCTGAGATGGTGAAAGGGTCTTTGGGTCGTCCTGAGGTGGTGAAAGGGGCTTTGGGACATCCTGAGATGGTGAAAGGGGCTTTGGGACGTCCTGAGATGGTGAAAGGGGCTTTGGGATCTCCTGAGATGGTGAAAGGGGCTTTGGGACGTCCTGAGATGGAGAAAGAGGCTTTGGCACATCCTCTATTGGTGAAGGGGGCTTTGGGATGTCCTGAGATGGTGAAAGGGGCTTTGGGACATCGTGAGGTGGTGAAAGGAGCTTTGGGACGACCTGAGGTGGTGAAAGGGGCTTTGGGACGTCCTGAGGTGTTGCAAGGGGCTTTGGGACATCCTGAGGTGGTGAAAGGGGCTTTGGGACGTCCTGAGGTGGTGAAAGAGGCTTTGGGACATCCTGAGGTGGTGAAAGGGGCTTTGGGACATCCTGAGTTGGTGAAAGGGGCTTTGGGACATCCTGAGTTGGTCAAAGGGGCTTTGGGACGTCCTGAGGTGGTGAAAGGGGCTTTGGGATGTCCTGAGTTGGTCAAAGGGGCTTTGGGACGTCCTGAGGTGGTGAAAGGGGCTTTGGGTCGTCCTGAGATGCTGAAAGGGGCTTTGGGACGTCCTGAGGTGGTGAAAGGGGCTTTGGGAGGTCCTGAGATGGTGAAAGGGGCTTTGGGACGTCCTGAGGTGGTGAAAGGGGCTTTGGGACATCCTGAGGTGGTGAAAGGGGCTTTGGGAGATCCTGAGGTGGTGAAAGGGGCTTTGACACGTCCAGAGATGGTGAAAGGGGCTTTGGGACGTCCTGAGATGGTGAAAGGGGCTTTGGGACGTCCAGAGATGGTGAAAGGGTCTTTGGGACGTCCTGAGATGGTGAAAGGGGCTTTGGGTCGTCCTGAGATGGTGAAAGGGGCTTTGGGACGTCCTGAGATGGTGAAAGGGGCTTTGGGTCGTCCTGAGATGGTGAAAGGGGCTTTGGGACGTCCTGAGGTGGTGAAAGGGGATTTGGGACATCCTGAGGTGGTGAAAGAGGCTTTGGGATGTCCCGAGATGGTGAAATGGGCTTTGGGACATCCTGAGGTGGTGAAAGGGGCTTTGGGACATCCTGAGGTGGTGAAAGGGGCTTTGGGACATCCTGAGTTGGTGAAAGGGGCTTTGGGATGTCCTGAGCTGGTGAAAGGGTCTTTGGGATGTCCTGAGGTGGTGAAAGGGGCTTTGGGACGTCCTGAGATGGTGAAAGGGGCTTGGGGACGACATGAGGTGGTGAAAGGGTCTGTGGGACGTCCTGAGATGGTGAAATGGGCTTTGGGACGTCCTGAGATGGTGAAAGTGGCTTTGGGACATCCTGAGGTGGTGAAAGGGGCTTTGGGACATTCTGAGGTGGTGAAAGGGGCTTTGGGACATCCTGAGGTGGTGAAAGGGGCTTTGGGACATCCTGAGGTGGTGAAAGGGGCTTTCGGATCTCCTGAGATGGTGAAAGGGGCTTTGGGATCTCCTGAGATGGTGAAAGGGGCTTTGGGACGTCCTGAGATGGTGAAAGGGCCTTTGGGGCGTCCTGAGATGTTGAAAGGGGTTTTGGGATCTCCTGAGATGGTGAAAGGAGCTTTGGGACATCCTGAGATGGTGAAAGGGGCTTTGGGACGTCCTGAGATGGTGAAAGGTTCTTTGGGACGTCCTGAGGTGGTGAAAGGGGCTTTGGGACATCCTGAGATGGTGAAAGGTTCTTTGGGACGTCCTGAGGTGGTGAAAGGGGCTTTGGGACATCCTGAGGTGGTGAAAGGGGCTTTGGGACATCCTGAGGTGGTGAAAGGGGCTTTGGGACATCCTGAGATGGTGAAAGGGGCTTTGGGACGTCCTGAGATGGTGAAAGGGGCTTTGGGTTGTCCTGAGGTGGTGAAAGGGGCTTTGGGACGTCCTGAGATGGTGAAAGGGGCTTTGGGACATCCTGAGATGGTGAAAGGGTCTTTGGGACATCCTGAGGTGGTGAAAGGGGCTTTCGGACATCCTGAGATGGTGAAAGGGGCTTTGGGACATCCTGAGATGGTGAAAGGGGCTTTGGGACGTCCTGAGGTGGTGAAAGGGGCTTTGGGAGGTCCTGAGATGGTGAAAGGGGCTTTGGGACGTCCTGAGGTGGTGAAAGGGGCTTTGGGACATCCTGAGGTGGTGAAAGGGGCTTTGGGAGATCCTGAGGTGGTGAAAGGGGCTTTGACACGTCCAGAGATGGTGAAAGGGGCTTTGGGACGTCCTGAGATGGTGAAAGGGGCTTTGGGACGTCCAGAGATGGTGAAAGGGTCTTTGGGACGTCCTGAGATGGTGAAAGGGGCTTTGGGTCGTCCTGAGATGGTGAAAGGGGCTTTGGGACGTCCTGAGATGGTGAAAGGGGCTTTGGGTCGTCCTGAGATGGTGAAAGGGGCTTTGGGACGTCCTGAGGTGGTGAAAGGGGATTTGGGACATCCTGAGGTGGTGAAAGAGGCTTTGGGATGTCCCGAGATGGTGAAATGGGCTTTGGGACATCCTGAGGTGGTGAAAGGGGCTTTGGGACATCCTGAGGTGGTGAAAGGGGCTTTGGGACATCCTGAGTTGGTGAAAGGGGCTTTGGGATGTCCTGAGCTGGTGAAAGGGTCTTTGGGATGTCCTGAGGTGGTGAAAGGGGCTTTGGGACGTCCTGAGATGGTGAAAGGGGCTTGGGGACGACATGAGGTGGTGAAAGGGTCTGTGGGACGTCCTGAGATGGTGAAATGGGCTTTGGGACGTCCTGAGATGGTGAAAGTGGCTTTGGGACATCCTGAGGTGGTGAAAGGGGCTTTGGGACATTCTGAGGTGGTGAAAGGGGCTTTGGGACATCCTGAGGTGGTGAAAGGGGCTTTGGGACATCCTGAGGTGGTGAAAGGGGCTTTCGGATCTCCTGAGATGGTGAAAGGGGCTTTGGGATCTCCTGAGATGGTGAAAGGGGCTTTGGGACGTCCTGAGATGGTGAAAGGGCCTTTGGGGCGTCCTGAGATGTTGAAAGGGGTTTTGGGATCTCCTGAGATGGTGAAAGGAGCTTTGGGACATCCTGAGATGGTGAAAGGGGCTTTGGGACGTCCTGAGATGGTGAAAGGTTCTTTGGGACGTCCTGAGGTGGTGAAAGGGGCTTTGGGACATCCTGAGATGGTGAAAGGTTCTTTGGGACGTCCTGAGGTGGTGAAAGGGGCTTTGGGACATCCTGAGGTGGTGAAAGGGGCTTTGGGACATCCTGAGCTGGTGAAAGGGGCTTTGGGACATCCTGAGATGGTGAAAGGGGCTTTGGGACGTCCTGAGATGGTGAAAGGGGCTTTGGGTTGTCCTGAGGTGGTGAAAGGGGCTTTGGGACGTCCTGAGATGGTGAAAGGGGCTTTGGGACATCCTGAGATGGTGAAAGGGTCTTTGGGACATCCTGAGGTGGTGAAAGGGGCTTTCGGACATCCTGAGATGGTGAAAGGGGCTTTGGGACATCCTGAGATGGTGAAAGGGTCTTTGGGACATCCTGAGATGGTGAAAGGGTCTTTCGGACATCCTGAGGTGGGGAAAGGGGCTTTGGGACATCCTGAGATGGTGAAAGGGGCTTTCGGATCTCCTGAGATGGTGAAAGGGGCTTTGGGATCTCCTGAGATGGTGAAAGGGACTTTGGGACATCCTGAGATGGTGAAAGGGACTTTGGGACATCCTGAGATGGTGAAAGGGGCTTTGGGACATCCTGAGATGGTGAAAGGGCTTTGGGACGCCCTGAGATGGTGAAAGGGTTTGGGTTGTCCAGAGATGGTGAAAGGGGCTTTGGCACATCCTGAGATGGTGAAAGGGGCTTTGGGACGTCCTGAGATGGTGAAAGGGGCTTTGGGACATCCTGAGGTGGTGAAAGGGGCTTTGGGACATCCTGAGGTGGTGAAAGGGGCTTTGGGACATCCTGAGGTGGTGAAAGGGGCTTTGGGACATCCTGAGATGGTGAAAGGGGCTGGAGAAATTCAAATTCTTCCATTCTTTATTTTCTTTCCTTCAATCCTCCCTTCACGAAACTGACCGGCTCCCTCTCCCGCAGGATCGGACGCCAAGGCGACGAGGACAGGGAGTCTCTATGCCCTACCAAAGAAGAAGACACAGGCAGGAGACAGGGAGAGCAGCGAGGAAGGTTAGACAGTCTCCCCCGGGTGATTCCCTCCGTTACTACGGCCACCAGTATCGAGGGTTCGAGGGTAACCGGTTGGGACAGGCTCCCTTCTGACTGGCGACCATCCAGTTCCTCGGAGTCGTGCGTTCGAGCCCCACACACACGCCCAGGGACTCCAGTCTCTCCATAATCCAGGCCGGCACTCGCCAGTTGCTTGTACTGAGGAAGCGCCGCACTGTCGGAGGGTCAGTGCTGAGGGAGTGCTGCACTGTCGGTGGGGTAGAACTGAGGGAGCTCTGCACTGTCGGAGGAACAGCACTGAGGGAGCGCCACACTGTCGGAGGGGCAGTACTGAGGGAGCGCTGCACTGTCGGAGGGGCAGTACTGAGGGAGCGCCGCACTGTCGGAGGGGCAGTACTGAGGGAGCGCTGCACTGTCGGAGGGGCAGCACTGAAGGAGCGCTGCACTGTCGGAGGGGCAGTACTGAGGGAGCGCCGTACTGTCGGAGGGGCAATACTGAGGGAGAGCCGCACTGTCGGAGGGGCAGTACTGAGGGAGCGCCACACTGTTGGAGGGGCGGTACTGAGGGAGCGCCACACTGTCGGAGGGGCGGTACTGAGGGAGCGCCGCACTGTCGGAGGGGCAGTACTGAGGGAGCGCCGCACTGTCGGAGGGGCAGTACTGAGGGAGCGCCGCACTGTCGGAGGGGCAGTACTGAGGGAGCGCTGCACTGTCGGAGGGGCAGTACTGAGGGAGCGCCGCACTGTCGGAGGGGCAGTACTGAGGGAGCGCCACACTGTTGGGGCTTTGGGACATCCTGAGGTGGTTAAAGGGGCTTTGGGACATCCTGAGATGGTGAAAGGGTCTTTGGGACATCCTGAGATGTTGAAAGGGTCTTTGGGACATCCTGAGATGGTGAAAGGGGCTTTGGGACATCCTGAGGTGGTGAAAGGTGCTTTGGGACATCCTGAGGTGGTGAAAGGGGCTTTGGGACATCCTGAGGTGGTGAAAGGGGCTTTGGGACATTCTGAGGTGGGGAAAGGGGCTTTGGGACATCCTGAGATGGTGAAAGGGGCTTTCGGATCTCCTGAGATGGTGAAAGGGGCTTTGGGATCTCCTGAGATGGTGAAAGGGACTTTGGGACATCCTGAGATGGTGAAAGGGACTTTGGGACATCCTGAGATGGTGAAAGGGGCTTTGGGACATCCTGAGATGGTGAAAGGGGCTTTGGGACGTCCTGAGATGGTGAAAGGGGCTTTGGGTTGTCCAGAGATGGTGAAAGGGGCTTTGGCACATCCTGAGATGGTGAAAGGGGCTTTGGGACGTCCTGAGATGGTGAAAGGGGCTTTGGGACATCCTGAGGTGGTGAAAGGGGCTTTGGGACATCCTGAGGTGGTGAAAGGGGCTTTGGGACATCCTGAGGTGGTGAAAGGGGCTTTGGGACATCCTGAGATGGTGAAAGGGGCTGGAGAAATTCAAATTCTTCCATTCTTTATTTTCTTTCCTTCAATCCTCCCTTCACGAAACTGACCGGCTCCCTCTCCCGCAGGATCGGACGCCAAGGCGACGAGGACAGGGAGTCTCTATGCCATACCAAAGAAGAAGACACAGTCAGGAGACAGGGAGAGCAGCGAGGAAGGTTAGACCATCTCCCCCGGGTGATTCCCTCCTTTACTACGGCCACCAGTATCGAGGGTTCGAGGGTAACCGGTCGGGACAGGCTCCCTTCTGACTGGCGACCATCCAGTTCCTCGGAGTCGTGCGTTCGAGCCCCACACACACACCCAGGGACTCCAGTCCCTCCATAATCCAGGCCGGCACTCGCCAGTTGCTTGTACTGAGGAAGCGCCGCACTGTCGGAGGGTCAGTGCTGAGGGAGTGCTGCACTGTCGGACGGGCAGTACTGAGGGAGCGCCGCACTGTCGGAGTGGCAGTACTGAGGGAGTGTTGCACTGTCGGTGGGGTAGAACTGAGGGAGCTCTGCACTGTCGGAGGGACAGTACTGAGGGAGAGCCGCACTGTCGGAGGGGCAGTACTGAGGGAGCGCCACACTGTTGGAGGGGCGGTACTGAGGGAGCGCCACACTGTCGGAGGGGCAGTACTGAGGGAGTGCTGCACTGTCGGAGGGGCAGTACTGAGGGAGAGCCGCACTGTCGGAGGGGCAGTACTGAGGGAGCGCCGCGCTGTCGGAGGGGCAGTACTGAGGGAGAGCCGCACTGTCGGAGGGGCAGTACTGAGGGAGCGCCACAGTGTCGGAGGGGCAGTACTGAGGGAGCGCCGTACTGTCGGAGGGGCAATACTGAGGGAGTGCTGCACTGTCGGAGGGGCAATACTGAGGGAGAGCCGCACTGTCGGAGGGGCAGTACTGAGGGAGCGCCGCACTGTCGGAGGGGCAGTACTGAGGGAGAGCCGCACTGTCGGAGGGGCAGTACTGAGGGAGAGCCGCACTGTCGGAGGGGCAGTACTGAGGGAAAGCCGCACTGTCGGAGGGGCAGTACTGAGGGAGTGCTGCACTGTCGGAGGGGCAATACTGAGGGAGAGCCGCACTGTTGGAGGGGCAGTACTGAGGGAGCGCCGCACTGTCGGAGGGGCAGTACTGAGGGAGAGCCGCACTGTCGGAGGGGCAGTACTGAGGGAGCGCCACACTGTCAGAAGGGCAGCACTGTTGACGGTGCCGTCATTCGGATGAGACGCTAAATCCTGGCTGCGCTCTCAGGTGGATGTAAAAGATCCTGGGGCCTGTATTGGAAAAAGAGCCAATGGAAGTTCTCCTGGGGCGCAATATTTATCCCTCAACCAACAGCCACACAGATTAACTGGGGCGTTGGTTCCATTGCGGTTCGTGAGATTTGCTGTGCGCAGCATGGCTGCCTTGCTCACTGCACATATAACACTTTGGGGGAGGCGAAAGGTTGCGATATAATTTCCAGCAATCCATTGGCGATGGATTTGGCTGTAAGCACTAATCCCCGCAGATGCAAACGTAACCGGGATGAGGTGGATGAGAGTTATACTGCAACCTGCACTCTGTTGGGTTCATTCTGTCTTTCAGATTACGCCGTACCTGATGCCGATAGTCCTGTGAGATCGCAGATGTCCCCGTCAAGCACCTATACCAATCGTGAGTTTCAGAACAGGGAATGGGAGGGTAAAGTTCCGGTTATCCCATTCTAGGATGGGTATCAGAGCCAGGGAACCCGAGCAGTGAGGATATTTTTTTTATTCGTTGCTGGGATGTGGGCGTTGCGGGCAAGGCCGGCACTTATTGCCGATCCCCAGTTGCCCTTGAGAAGGTGGTGGTGAGCCACCTTCTTGAACCGCTGCAGTCCGTGTGGTGAAGGTGCTCCCACAGTGCTGTTAGGGAGGGAGTTCCAGGATTTTGACGCAGCGACGATGAAGAATCAGCCGATATATTTCCAAGTCGGGATGGTGGCAAAAACAGGAAGTCAGATTATGATCTGAACGGCAATAGATTGGGAGGAGGGGAAGTGCAGCGAGACCTGGGTGTCCTTGTGCACCAGTCGCTGAAGGTAAGCATGCAGGTGCAGCAGGCGGTTAAGAAGGCAAATGGTATGTTGGCCTTCGTAGCGAGAGGATTCGAGTACAGGAGCAAGGATGTCTTGCTGCAGTTGTACAGGGCCTTGGTGAGACCACACCTTGAGTATTGTGTGCAGTTTTGGTCGCCTTATCTGAGGAAGGATGTTCTTGCCATGGAGGGAGTGCAGCGAAGATTCACCAGGCTGATACCTGGGATGGCAGGAATGACGTACGAGGAGAGATTGGGTCGATTGGGCTTATATCCGCTGGAGTTTAGAAGAATGAGAAGGGGATCTCATTGAAACTTATAAAACTCTAACAGGACTAGACAGACTAGATGCAGGAAGGATGTTCCCGATGGCGGGGGAGTCCAGAACCAGGGGTCACAGTCTAAGGATAAGGGGTAAGCCATTTAGGACTAAGATGAGGAGGAATTTCTTCACCCAGAGAGTGGTGAACCTGTGGAATTCTCTACCACAGAAGGCAGTGAGGCCAATTCATTAAATATATTCAAGAAGGAGTTAGATATATTTCTTAAGGCTAAAGGGATCAAGGGATATGGGGAGAAGGCAGAGACAGGGCACTGAATTTGGATGATCAGCCATGATCTCATTAAATGGCGGAGTGGGCTCGAGGGGCCGAATGGCCTACTCCTGCTCCTATCTTCTATGTTTCTATGATTTGTAACTTAGTTCCATTACCCTAAATACCGAACAAAAATCTACCAATCGCAGTTTTGAAAGCTACAAATGACCCCCCAGCCTCAACAGCCTTTTGGGGGAGAGAGTTCCAGATTTCCACTAATCCTTTGTGTGAAGGATTGCTTCCCGACAATCACCCCTTCAAAGTTATGCCCCCTTTGTTATTACTGCAATTATACAGGGCCCTGGTGAGACCACACCTGGAGTATTGTGCACAGTTTTGGTCTCCTTACCTAAGGAAGGATATACTTGCCATAGAGGGAGTTGTAAGATTAGGATCACAGGTCACACACAGATTACCCAAACGGGTTGCTAGGGTTTTTCTTCAAGACCTACAGTTTTAAAGCAAAATCCGATATTACACGTGGTTTAAGCCGAGTATGATAGACATACAACCCGTGAGAGCCGAGAGCGATCTACGACTCCCGAAGCGGAACGCCATGACCGGACGGATGGACGGTGAGGCAGTACGGTGGTCTCGGATTGGGTGGATTCCTGCAGACTGCTGCAGCGGTCACTTCCGTTGGGTCATCGCTCGAACTGTTGGAGGTGCTGGGCCGTCAGCCACCTCAGAGGCTAAACTTGGCCAAGGTGTTAGGCCGTAGCCACCTCGGGGAAGCATTCGCCCCTGACTGCCCGATTTCCTCTCTTGGTGGTCATAGAGTCATAGAGTTATACAGCACATAAAGAGGCCCTTCGGCCCATCGTGTCTGCGCCGGCCATCAAGCCCTGTCTAATCTAATCCCATTTTCCAGCACTTGGTCCATAGCCTTATATGCTATGGCATTTCAAGTGCTCATCCAAATGCTTCTTGAATGTTATGAGGGTTCCTGCCTCTACCACCCTTTCAGGCAGTGAGTTCCAGATTCCAACCACCCTCTGGGTGAAAAAGATTTTCCTCAAATCCCCTCTAAACCTCCTGCCCCTTACCTTGAAACTATGCCCCCTGGTTATTGACCCCTCTACTAAGGGGAAAAGTTCCTTTCTATCTACCCTATCTATGCCCCTCATAATTTTGTACACCTCAATCAGGTCCCCCCTCAGCCTTCTCTGCTCTAAGGAAAACAACCCCAGCCTGTCCAGTCTCTCTTCATAGCTGAAGCGCTCCAGCCCAGGTAACATCCTGGTGAATCTCCTCTGCACCCTCTCCAATGCAATCACATCCTTCCTATAGTGTGGCAACCAGAACTGCACACAGTATTCCAGCTGTGGCCTAACTAGCGTTTTGTACAGCTCCATCATAACCTCCCCGCTCTTATATTCTATGCCTCGGCTAATGAAGGCAAGAATCCCATATGCCTTTTTAACCACATTATCTACCTGTCCTGCTGCCTTCAGGGATCTATACACATCCAAAGATGTGCAGGTTAGGTTGATTGGCTATGATAAATTGACCCTTAGTGTTAGGGGGATTAAATACGTGGGGTTACAGGATAGGGTGGGATATGTGTTGGTGTAGGGGTTACGGGGATCGGGTGGGATATGTGTCGGTGCAGGCTCGATGGGCCGAAATGGCCTCGATCTGCACTGTGGGGTTTCTGTGATTCTGTGATTCTGTGACATGCACACCAAGGTCTCTCTGATCCTCTGTCCTTTCTAGGGTCCTACCGTTCATCGTGTATTCCCTTGCCTTGTTAGTCCTCCCAAAATGCATAACTTTTCAGGGTTAAATTCCATTTGCCACTGTTCTGCCCATCTGACCAACCCATGTATATCGTCCTGTAGCCTGAGGCTTCCCTCCTCGCTATTTACCACTCCACCAATTTTCATGTCATCTGCAAACTTACTGATCATCCCCCCTACATTCATATTTAAATCATTAATGTACACTGCAAACAGCAAGGGACCCAGCACCCATCCCTGCGGTACACCACTGGACACAGGCTTCCAGTCACAAAAACAACCTTCGACCATCACCCTCTGCCTCCTGCCACTAAGCCAATTTTGGATCCAACGTGCCAAGTTGCCCTGGATCCCATGGGCCCTTACCTTCTTGACCAGTCTCCCATGCGGGACTTTGTCAAAAGCCTTACTGAAGTCCATGTAGACTACATCAACTGGTCTATATTTATAGTTATTTCGGTGGGCTGGTGGATACCTGATGTCAATCATTTGTTCACCATCCTATTGTGCAATTATAACTGAGAGGCTACCTATGACAGCCCCCTCCCAGCCCCATGAGGTCACTTTCCTCCTTATCCCTGTTCTAAAGGTCTTGTTGCCCTCTTTGTAGACAGCTTGGTTATCCTACAGCTCCTTGCTGCATCCCTTATCAGGCCTAGCTATGCCCACTCGAAGGCCTGTTTTTTTTGTGTTCTGACCTCGTAATTCGACTCTCTGTACCGCAATTTTTCTGACACGACTGGAATCTTTCTGTGTCATCAACCGCTGATCTAGGGAACCCGTAACAAAACTATTATTTCTTTCAATCCACAGTTTCGTACAGAGCACAACGAAGGTTCACTAGATTGGTTCCTGGGATGGGGAAATTGTCCGATCAGGAGAGAATGAGTAAATCTGGCGTTTAGAAGAATGAGAGATGATCTCATTGAAATATATAAGATTCTGAAAGGGATTGACAGGGTAGATGCTGAGAGGCTGTTTCCCCCTGGCTGGAGAGTCTAGAACCAGGGGGCACACTCTCGGGATGAGAGCAGGAATGGGAGGGCAGTTTTGGACACTCCAGCTATCACCTGTTCCTATCTTTACGTTCTCCTCCTCATCCAGAATCTCAACTGTGTGAGCAGATGAATGATCAAAGGCATCTATCTCAGAACAGGGAACCACAGTCAGACAGCAATGATGAAGGTAAGTGTGGCCAGGTACAGCACGGGTTAGATACAGAGTAAAGCTCCCTCTACACTGTCCCATCAAACACTCCCAGGGCAGGTACAGCACGGAGTTAGATACAGAGTAAAGCTCCCTCTACACTGTCCCATCAAACACTCCCAGGGCAGTTACAGCACGGTGTTAGATAGAGAGTAAAGCTCCCTCTACACTGTCCCATCAAACACTACCAGGGCAGTTACAGCACGGGTTAGATACAGAGTAAAGCTCCCTGTACACTGTCCCATCAAACACTCCCAGGGCAGGTACAGCACGGGGTTAGATACAGAGTAAAGCTCCCTCTGCACTGTCCCATCAAACACTCCCAGGGCAGGTACAGCACGGGTTAGATACAGAGTAAAGCTCCCTCTACACTGTCCCCATCAATCACTCCCAGGGCAGGTACAGCACAGGGTTAGATACAGAGTAAAGCTCCCTCTACACTGTCCCGTCAAACACTCCCAGGGCAGGTACAGCACAGGTTAGATACAGAGTAAAGCTCCCTCTACACTGTCCCCATCAAACACTCCCAGGGCAGGTACAGCACGGGTTAGATACAGAGTGAAGCTCCCTCTACACAGTCCCATCAAACACTCCCAGGGCAGGTACAGCACGGGTTAGATACAGAGTGAAGCTCCCTCTACACAGTCCCATCAAACACTCCCAGGGCAGGTACAGCACGGGGTTAGATACAGAGTAAAGCTCCCTCTACACTATGCGATCTTCAGGCCTCTCTCTTTCTTGTCCTGCAGATTACGAGAAGATGGAAGCTGCTCGCTACGGCAGCCTGTGGATGCAACAATCGAGAATAGAGGAGACTCCCGAGGAAGGTACGCGGGAGGCCAGAGGCGATCAGAAGGGTAGGATGGGCCAGCGGCTGTGGTGGTGTGCTGGGAGGCCCAATGGCCTGGTCTGGCCTTACAGAATGGATCCTGTCAACATTGACCTTATCTGGGCCTTCAGGGCAGGGAATTCCTTCAATTGGTCAGGCCACACACCTTCAGCACTTCTCAGCTGCAAGCCGCCACTGTTCTCTGCAGTCTCCCCACATTAACGCAGCAATTGAACTCTGAATGACCTTCACACCATTAACTATTAAGAAAGAGAGAGAAATAATCTAACATCAATTACGAGCGCTGCCAAGGGAAATGTTTATTTTTTTAATGGATGTTCTGGGGAACGGGATTTCTTCTGATACATAGTTAGTCAGCAGTGCTCAATTGCCGAGAAGGGAATGTAATTGTGCTATGTTGGGGGGACAGAGAGAGAGAGAGAGTAGGGGACAGAGAGAGAGAGGGGGACAAAGAGAGAGAGAGAGAGAGAGAGAGGACAGAGACAGAGAGTGGGGGACAGAGAGAGAGAGAGAGAGAGGGGGACAGAGAGAGAGAGAGAGAGGGGGACAGAGAGAGAGAGAGAGAGGGGGACAGAGAGAGAAAGGGGGGGGACAGAGAGAGAGAGAGGGGGACAGAGAGAGAGAGAGGGGGGACAGAGAGAGAGAGAGGGGGGACAGAGAGAGAGAGAGAGGGGGACAAAGACAGAGAGAGAGGGGGACAAAGACAGAGCGAGAGAGGGGGCCAGAGAGAGAAAGAGTGGGACAGAGAGAGAGAGAGGGGGACAAAGACAGAGAGAGAGGGGGACAGAGAGAGAGAGAGAGGGGGGACAAAGACAGAGAGAGAGGGGGACAGAGACAGAGAGAGAGAGGTTGACAAAGACAGAGAGAGAGGGGGACAGAGAGAGAGAGAGAGGGACAGAGAGAGAAAGAGTGGGACAGAGAGAGAGAGTGGGACAAAGACAGAGAGAGAGGGGGACAGAGAGAGAAAGAGTGGGACAGAGAGAGAGGGGACAGAGACAGAGAGGGGGACAGAGACAGAGAGAGAGGGGGACAGAGAGAGAAAGAGTGGGACAGAGAGAGAGAGAGCGAGGGGGACAGAGACAGAGAGGGACAGAGAGAGAGAGAGGGGGGGACAGAGAGAGAGAGAGAGGGACAGAGAGAGAGAGGGGGACAGAGAGAGAGAGAAAGGGGGACAGAGAGAGAGAGAGAGGGACAGAGAGAGAGAGAGAGAGAGAGAGAGGGGGATAGAGAGAGAGTGTGGAGGACAGAGACAGAGAGAGAGAGAGGGGGACAAAGACAGAGAGAGAGAGGGGACAGAGACAGAGAGAGAGGGGGACAGAGAGAGAAAGAGTGGGACAGAGAGAGAGAGAGAGAGAGGGGGACAGAGAGAGAGAGAGGGACAGAGAGAGAGAGGGGGACAGAGAGAGAGAGAGGGGGACAGAGAGAGAGAGAGAGGGGGACAGAGAGAGAGAGAGAGAGAGAGTGGAGGACAGAGACAGAGAGAGAGGGGGACAGAGAGAGAGAGCGAGAGAGAGAGAGGGGGACAGAGAGAGAGAGAGGGACAGAGAGAGAGAGAGGGGGACAGAGAGAGAGAGGGGGGGACAGAGAGAGAGAGGGGGGACAGAGAGAGAGAGGGGGGACAGAGAGAGAGAGAGGGGGGACAGAGAGAGAGAGAGGGACAGAGAGAGAGAGAGAGAGGGGGACAGAGAGAGAGAGAGAGGGACAGAGACAGAGAGAGAGAGGGGGACAAAGACAGAGAGAGAGGGGAACAGAGACAGAGAGAGAGAGAGGGGGACAGAGAGAGAGAGAGGGGGACAGAGAGAGAGAGAGAGAGAGAGAGAGAGAGAGAGAGGGGGACAGAGAGAGAGAGGGGACAGAGAGAGAGAGAGGGGGACAGAGAGAGAGAGAGAGAGAGGGGGACAGAGAGAGAGAGGGGGACAGAGAGAGAGAGAGAGAGGGGGGACAGAGAGAGAGAGAGGGGGACAGAGAGAGAGAGAGAGAGAGAGGGGGACAGAGAGAGAGAGGGGGACAGAGAGAGAGAGAGGGACAGAGAGAGAGAGGGGGACAGAGACAGAGAGAGAGACAGAGAAAGAGAGAGAGAGGGGGACAGAGAGAGAGAGAGAGAGAGAGGGGGATAGAGAGAGTGGAGGACAGAGGCAGAGAGAGAGGGGGACAGAGACAGAGAGAGAGAGAGGGGGACAGAGAGAGAGAGGGACAGAGAGAGAGAGGGACAGAGAGAGAGAGAGAGGGGGACAGAGAGAGAGAGAGGGGGACAGAGACAGAGAGAGAGAGGGGGACAGAGACAGAGAGAGAGAGGGGGACAGAGACAGAGAGAGAGAGGGGGACAGAGAGAGAGAGAGAGGGACAGAGAGAGAGAGAGAGAGAGAGGGGACAGAGAGGGACAGAGAGAGAGAGAGAGGGGGGACAGAGAGAGAGAGAGGGGGACAGAGAGAGAGAGAGAGAGGGACAGAGAGAGAGAGAGAGGGGGACAGAGAGAGAGAGAGAGAGGGGGACAGAGAGAGAGAGAGGGACAGAGAGAAAGAGAGAGGGTGACAGAGAGTGGGGGGACAGAGAGAGAGAGGGGGACAGAGAGAGAATGGGGGACAGAGAGAGAGTGGGAGGGGGGCAGAGAGAGTGTGGGGGCAGAGAGAGAGTGTGGGGGACCGAGAGAGTGTGGGGGACCGAGAGAGATTGGGGGAGGGAGAGAGAGTGGTTAACAGAGAGACAGAGAGAGACACAGACAGCGAGAGAGACAGAGAGGGAGAGGGAGAGAGAGATATAGAAAAATCATTTAAATTGGTGTGAATGGGAAGAATATAAACAAAGATTCTAAAATAAACCTTCTGATTTTCAGAATACATGAGGATGGAACGATGCCGCAATTTATTCCTGGGAAAGTTTAAAGCAAACCTCTCTCGGAACAGCAGGGAAAATGGTGAGCATAGCTTTGTGTATGTTTGTGTCTTGTCACTTCCAATCTCTCTGTTTCTGGAGCGAGATCTCACTGACCTCAGAGTGATCAGCACAGGCCAGTCTGCAAACTCCCCGCACCAATTCAACTCTCACTGACCTCCATGCAGCAATACAACTCTCACTGACCTCAGACTGACCAGCACAGGACCGTCTGCAAACTCCCCGCACCAATTCAACTCTCACTGACCTCAGACTGACCAGTACAGGCCAGTCTGCAAACTCCATGCAGCAATTCAACTCTCACTGACCTCAGACTGACCAGCACAGGCCAGTCTGCAAACTCTATGCAGCAATTCAACTCTCACTGACCTTAGACTGACCAGCACAGGCCAGTCTGCAAACTCCCCACACCAATTCAACCCTCACTGACCTCCATGCAGCAATTCAACTCTCACTGACCTCAGACTGCCAGCACAGGCCAGTCTGCAAACTCCCCGCACCAATTCAACTCTCACTGACCTCAGACTGACCAGCACAGGCCAACCTGCAAACTCCCCGCACCGATTCAACTCTGACTGACCCCAGGCCGTGTTTACTTGCAGCAGTGAGACACGGGCTGGTCTCATCGCAGCGCCACTTCAGCAGCAGAATGCTACCTTGCGGGATGGGCAGCCCTTACAAAACTGCCCATCATCCGGGTAACCAAGAGTGTCAGGGAGAAAGGAAAGCCAGTCATTTCCTGCAGTTTGGTGTTCGGAGCCCGAAGACCTGGAATGCCCCATCAAAGGGAGGAGCCAGGGATTTACAAGCAACCGCCAATCCACAGAAACTTGCATCGACAATTAGTCTCTAACTGACCTCGTCCTGACGCACACAGCATCAGTGCAGCAGCTTTATAGGGCCGCGCCAGCTTAAAGCACCGAAACCGCAAAAGAAAAACTTACATTTCTAGAGCGCCTTTCACGACCTCAGGACGTCTCAAAGCCCTTTACAGCCAATGAAGTACTTTTTGAAGTGTGGTCACTGTTGTAATGTAGAAACATAGAAGATAGGAGCAGGAGTAGGCCATTCGGCCCCTCGAGCCTGCTCCGCCATTCAATGAGATCATGGCTGATCATCCAAACTCAGTACCCTGTTCCTGCCTTCTCCCTTGATCCCTTTAGCCTTAAGAAATATATCTAACTCCTTCTTGAATATATTTAATGAATTGGCCTCTACTGCCTTCTGTGGTAGAGAATTCCACAGGTTCACCACTCTCTGGGTGAAGAAATTCCTCCTCATCTCTGTCCTAAATGTCCTACCCCTTATCCTTAGACTGTGACCCCTGGTTCTGGACTCCCCCGCCATCGGGAACATCCTTCCTGCATCTAGTCTGTCTAGTCCTGTTAGAATTTTATACGTTTCAATGAGATCCCCTCTCATTCTTCTAAACTCCAGCGAGTATAAGCCCAATTGACCCAATCTCTCCTCGTACGTCATTCCTGCCATCCCAGGTATCAGCCTGGTGAATCTTCACTACACTCCCTCCATGGCAAGAACATCCTTCCTCAGATAAGACGACCAAAACTGCGCACAATACTCAAGGTGTGGTCTCACCAAGGCCCTGTACAACTGTAGCAAGACATCCTTGCTCCTGTACTCGAATCCTCTCGCTACGAAGGCCAACATACCATTTGCCTTCTTAACCGCCTGCTGCACCTGCATGCTTACCTTCAGCGACTGGTGCACAAGGACACCCAGGTCTCGTTGCACTTCCCCTTCTCCCAATCTATTGCCGTTCAGATAATAACCTGCCTTCCTGTTTTTGCCACCAAAGTGGATAACCTCGCATTTATCCACATTATACTGCAGGAATGTAGGAAACGCGGCAGCCAATTGGCGCACAGCAAGCTCCCACAAACAGCAATGTGATAAATGACCCGATCATCTGTTTTCTAGTGATGTTGATTGAGGGATAAATATTGGACCCCAGGGAGAAGTCCCCCCTGCTCTTCTTCGAAATAGTGTCACGAGAGAGAGAATGAGAGTCCCAGAGAGAGATAGAGACAGAGAGTGAGACAATGAGATAGAGGGAGAGTGAGGAAGGGAGACAGAGAGAGAGAGTAGCAGATAGAAACAGATATAAGTCAGTAGAGGAGGAGCAAGATAAAGACAGGGGAGATAGAGCTTCTGAGAAAGAGAGACAGGAGCGATGAAGATTCAGACAGAGACAGACAGAGATTCAGAGAGACAGACAGACATTCTGGACTGGCCCCGATTTTAATTCCAGGTGGATTTTCCCCGCTCAGGCCTGAGTTAAAATTACAGTCGGGTCTCAATGATGTCACTGGGCCGCACCGCGCATGTGTAAAGAAGGACCCCGTTGGCTCCGGGCGCCTGTCCTTATCACTCGCTCAGGACAGCAGGTTAAAATTGCAGATGCTGCGATCATGGCGGATTTCGGACAGGTCAGGGTGATTTTAACCGCCCCCCCCCCACCCGCCCGCCAGGTTCCTGGTGAGCGAGTAGGTTTAAAATCGCCCCCTTAAAGATTCAGACAGATAGAGATTCAGGGGGAGACAGGACATTGAGAGAGAGATGGATAGAAATTGAGAGAGAGAGAGAGAGACAGACAGAGCAAGAGAGAGAGACTGGGACATAGGAGATATGTAGACACAACAGATGGATAGAAACATGGAAGATAGGAGCAGGAGTAGGCCATTCGGCCCCTCGAGCCTGCTCCGCCATTCAATGAGATCATGGCTGATCATCCAAACTCAGTACCCTGTCCCTGCCTTCTCCCCATATCCCTTGATCCCTTTAGCCTTAAGAAATATATCCAACTCCTTCTTGAATATATTTAATGAATTGGCCTCCACTGCCTTGTGTTAGAGAATTCCACAGGTTCACCACTCTCTGGGTGAAGAAATTCCTCCTCATCTCTGTCCTAAATGGCTTACCCCTTATCTTTAGACTGTGACCCCTGGTTCTGGGCTCCCCCGCCATCGGGAACATCCTTCCTGCATCTAGTCTGTCCAGTCCTGTTAGAATTTTATACGTTTCAATGAGATCCCCTCTCATACTTCTAAACTCCAGCGAGTACAAGCCCAATCGACCCAATCTCTCCTCATACGTCATTCCTGTCATCCCAGGTATCAGCCTGGTGAATCTTCACTACACTCCCTCCATGGCAAGAACATCCTTCCTCAGATAAGGCGACCAAAACTGCACACAATACTCAAGGTGTGGTCTCACCAAGGCCCTGTACAACTGCAGCAAGACATCCTTGTTCCTGTACTCAAACCCTCTTGCTACGAAGGCCAACATACCATTTGCCTTCTTAACCGCCTGCTGCACCTGCATGCTTACCTTCAGCGACTGGTGCACAAGGACACCCAGGTCTCGTTGCACTTCCCCTTCTCCCAATCTATTGCCATTCAGATAATAATCTGCCTTCCTGTTTTTGCCACCAAAGTGGACAACCTCACATTTATCCACGTTATACTGCATCTGCCATGTTTCTGCCCAATCACCCAACATGTCCAAATCATCCTGGAGTTTCTCGACATCCTCCTCACAGCCTTCTCCCTATATCCCTTGATCCCTTTAGCCTTAAGAAATATATCCAACTCCTTCTTGAATATATTTAATGAATTGGCCTCAACTGCCTTCTGTGGTAGAGAATTCCACAGGTTCACCACTCTCTGGGTGAAGAAATTCCTCCTCATCTCTGTCCTAAATGGCTTACCCCTTATCCTTAGACTGTGACCCCTGGTTCTGGACTCCCCCGCCATCGGGAACAGCCTTCCTGCATCTAGTCTGTCCAGTCCTGTCAGAATTTTATAAGTTTCAATGAGATCCCCTCTCATTCTTCTAAACTCCAGCGAGTATAAGCCCAATCGACCCAATCTCTCCTCATACGTCATTCCTGCCATCCCAGGTATCAGTCCGATAGATAAATATATAGGACAGAGGTAGGTGGAAGGCAGGGGCATAGAAGAGGTACGGCGCTAGACAAAGAGTGAGATGGATAGAGGGTGGATAGAGGTAGATGGGGAAAGATAGAGGACGAGAGAGACACAGAGACAGATAGATTGGTCAGTCATCCATCACTGGCCCCCATAACGATCTCTTGGCGGTTCTCTACTTACAGATGTGGTGGGTGGTTTGAAGAATCCACAGTGAACGAACGAACCTTCAGGGACTTTGGGCTGGAGCTGGAGAAGGTTCCGGAATTACTGATTATCAAATGCAAGCGCTCGCCCAGGAAGTAGAATCATCGAATGGTGACAGCACAGAAGGAGGCCATTCAGCCCGTCGAGCTCATGCCGGTTCTCTGCAAGAGCGCTTCAGCGAGTCCCACTCCCCCGTCCTTTCCCCGTACCCCTGACAATTTTTTTCCTTCAGGTACTTATCCAATTCCCTTTTGAAAGCCGCGATTGAGTCTGCCTCCACCACCCTTTCAGGCGGTGCATTCCAGATCCTAACCACTCGCTGTGTAAAAAAGTTTTCCCTCATGTCGCCTTTGGTTCTTCTGCCAATCACCTTAAATCTGTGTCCTCTGGTTCTCGACCCTTCCGCCAATGGAAACAGTCTCTCTCTATCTACTCTGTCTGGTCCCCTCATGATTTTAAGCACCTCTATCAAATCTCCCCTTAACCTTCTCTGCTCTAAGGAGAACAACCCCAGCTTCTCCAGTCTCTCCACGTCACTGAAGTCCCTCATCCCCGGTACCATTCTGGTCAATCTCTCCCCTTAACCTTCTCTGCTCTAAGGAGAACAACCCCAGCTTCTCCAGTCTCCCCACATCACTGAAGTCCCTCATCCCCTGGTACCATTCTGGTCAATCTCCCCTTAACCTTCTCTGCTCTAAGGAGAACAACCCCAGCTTCTCCAGTCTCTCCACATCACTGAAGTCCCTCATCCTCGGTACCATTCTGGTCAACCTCCCCTTAACCTTCTCTGCTCTAAGGAGAACAACCCCAGCTTCTCCAGTCTCTCTACATCACTGAAGTCCCTCATCCCCGGTACCATTCTGGTCAATCTCTCCCCTTAACCTTCTCTGCTCTAAGGAGAACAACCCCAGCTTCTCCAGTCTCCCCACATCACTGAAGTCCCTCATCCCCTGGTACCATTCTGGTCAATCTCCCCTTAACCTTCTCTGCTCTAAGGAGAACAACCCCAGCTTCTCCAGTCTCTCCACATCACTGAAGTCCCTCATCCTCGGTACCATTCTGGTCAACCTCCCCTTAACCTTCTCTGCTCTAAGGAAAACAACCCCAGCTTCTCCAGTCTCTCTACATCACTGAAGTCCCTCATCCCCGGTACCATTCTGGTCAATCTCTCCCCTTAACCTTCTCTGCTCTAAGGAGAACAACCCCAGCTTCTCCAGTCTCCCCACATCACTGAAGTCCCTCATCCCCTGGTACCATTCTGGTCAATCTCCCCTTAACCTTCTCTGCTCTAAGGAGAACAACCCCAGCTTCTCCAGTCTCTCCACATCACTGAAGTCCCTCATCCCCGGTACCATTCTGGTCAATCTCTCTCTTAACCTTCTCTGCTCTAAGGAGAACAACCCCAGCTTCTCCACATCACTGAAGTCCCTCATCCCTGGAACCATTCTCGTAAATCTTTTCTGCACCCTCTCTAAGGCCTTCACATCCTTCCTAAAGTGCGGTGCCCAGAATTGGACACAATACTCCAGTTGGGGCCGAACCAGTGTTTTATAAAGGTTCATCATAACTTCCTTGCTTTTGTACTCTCTGCCTCTGTTTATGAAGCCCCGGATCCCGTATGCTTTTTTAACCGCTTTCTCAACCTGCCCTGCCCTGCGATTTGTGCACACACCCCCAGGTCTCTCTGTTCATGCACCCCCTTTCGGATTGTACCCTTTAGTTTATATGTCCGCTCCTCGTTCTTCCTAACAAAATGTAGCACTTTTCTGCGTTAAATTTCATCTGCCACGTGTCCGCCCATTCCACCAGCCTGCCTGTGTCCTCTTGAAGTCTATCACACTCCTCCTCACTCTTCACAATACTTCCAAGTTTTGTGTCAACTGCAAATGTTGAAATTGTGCCCTGTACACCCATGTCCAAGTCATTAATATACAGCAAGAAAAGCAGTGGTCCTAGAACCGACCCACTCCCTCCCAGCCAGGGATGGACAAGCATTGTCCCATTGAGGGAATGGTGGTGGGGTGGAATATAACAGGGCTGACAGGTTACCCTGTCAGTCCTCGAACGTGCAACTCGAGGACGTGGCGGTCCGTTGACCTGTACAAGGACAACTGTCAAGATGGATGCAACTACGAGAAAGTCCTAACCTCGTCTTATTGTCTTCACGGAGACCACAGATTGGGAGAAGGAGGGAGGGAGGGTGGGGGAAAGGGACTGTATCGGTCAACAAGAACCTCAGTGAAGTTGCCAAGCAGAGGCCCGCCTTTTCTCATTGGCCCAGGGTTCCTGTTGACATCCGAACCGGCCACATCTCTGCCTCGGCTTTGCAGCTTGGACCTGTTGTAAATAGCGCGGAGACTGTACAACCTAACGGATATAAGCCAATAAAATGGATCCAATTTCACCAGTTCGTAGCCTGCACTGACCCCAACAGCCAACTCCGGTAAAACCTCTTGGGACCCACATGAAGGGGAGTGAATGGGAAGGGGGTGGGTCCATTGGGATTGTGTACAATGGGAGTGAATGGGAAGGGGTTGGGTCCATTGGGATTGTGTACAATGGGAGTGAATGGGAAGGGGTTGGGTCCATTGGGATTGTGTACAATGGGAGTGAATGGGAAGGAGTTGGGTCCATTGGGATTGTGTACAATGGCAGTGAATGGGAAGGGGTTGGGTCCATTGGGATTGTGTACAGGGGGAGTGAATGGGAAGGAGTTGGGTCCATTGGGATTGTGTACAATGGCAGTGAATGGGAAGGAGTTGGGTCCATTGGGATTGTGTACAGGGGGAGTGAATGGGAAGAGGTTGGGTCCATTGGGATTGTGTACAATGGCAGTGAATGGGAAGGGGTTGGGTCCATTGGGATTGTGTACAGGGGGAGTGAATGGGAAGGAGTTGGGTCCATTGGGATTGTGTACAATGGCAGTGAATGGGAAGGAGTTGGGTCCATTGGGATTGTGTACAGGGGGAGTGAATGGGAAGGGGTTGGGTCCATTGGGATTATGTACAATGGGAGTGAATGGGAAGGGGTTGGATCCATTGAGATTCTGTACAATGGGAAGGGGTTGGTTGGGATCACGGATAAAGCCTCGTCGAGATATACCCATATATTAACAGTGTTGTGTACAGCTCCAGTCCACAAACCTCACCCCGCATTGTCGCGATCTTCGGTTGACATTTCCTATGCTATGTCAGCATTTCCCATTCAATTTTCCCTGTCAACCGTCACGGCGCAGTAACCGGGTCCAGCCTCCGGGTGGCGCTGTGCGTGTGTGATTGTGCCGAGCTTCCGAATTCTCGCTCCGAGCTCCAGCTCATGGAAAATAAACGGACTGCGGCGAACTTGCGAGTAAAGTATTAAGCGATTGAGCTAGGTGGACTCTAGTTACTCCCTCACGCCAAGTCAAGAACGTACGTAGCAGAACGGCTGGAAGTTGACGAGAAGTTCATCGTAAAAAATCAAGACCCCGCGGTAAAATTCTTCATCATCGGCCCAGCTTTCAGTGGTGTAGGCTCCTCTCTCTGGAACAGAGGAACAGGAGGAGGCCATTCGGCCCCTCGAAGCTGTTCCGCCATCCAATGCGATCATGGCTGATCATCCAAATTCAGTACCCTGTACCTGCTTTCTCCCCATACCCCTTGATCCCTTTAGAATTAATATATCCAACTCCTTCTTAAATATATTTAATGAATTGGCCTCAACTGCCTTCTGTGGTAGAGAATTCCACAGGTTCACCACTCTCTGGGTGAAGAAATTCCTCCTCATCTCTGTCCTAAATGGCCAACCGCTTATCCTTAGACTGTGACCCTTGGTTCTGGACTCCCCCGCCATCAGGAACATCCTTCCTGCGTCTAGTCTGTCCAGTCCTGTCAGAATTTTATAAGTTTCAATCAGATCACCTCTCATTCTTCTAAACTCCAGTGAGTACAAGCCCAATCGTCCTAATCTCTCCTCATACGTCATTCCTGCCATCCCAGGTATCAGTCTGGTGAATCTTCGCTGCACTCCCTCCATGGCAAGAACATCCTTCCTCAGAAAAGGCGACCAAAACTGCACACAATACTCAAGATGTGGTCTCACCAAGGCCCTGTACAACTGCAGCAAGACATCCTTGTTCCTGTACTCAAACCCTCTCGCTACGAAGGCCAACATACCATTTGCCTTCTTAACCGCCTGCTGCACCTGCATGCTTACCTTCAGCGACTGGTGCACAAGGACACCCAGGTCTCGTTGCACTTCCCCTTCTCCCAATCTATTGCCATTCAGATAATAATCTGCTTTCCTGTTTTTGCCACCAAAGTGGATAACCTCACATTTATCCACGTTATATTGCATCTACCATGCTTTTGCCCAATCACCCAACCTGTCCAAATCATCCTGGAGTTTCTCGGCATCCTCCTCACAGCACACACACCCACCCAGCTTTGTATCGTCTGCAAATTTGGAGATATTACATCTAGTTCCCTTGTCTAGATCATTAATACATATTGTGAATAGCTGGGGTCCAAGGACCAATCCTTGCGGTACCCCACGAGTCACTGCCTGCCACTCGGAAAAAGACCCGTTTATTCCAACTCTTTGCTTCCTGTCTGCCAACCAGTTCTCTATCCAAGTCAATACCTTGCCCCCAATCCCATGTGCCTTAACTTTACACGCTAATCTCTTATGCGGGACCTTATCGAAAGCCTTCTGAAAGCCCAAATACACCACATCCACTGGTTCTCCCTTATGTATTTTACCAGTTACATCCTCAAAAAATTCCAGTAGATTAGTCAAGCATGGCTTACATTTTGTAAATCCATGTTGACTTTGTCCGATCCGGTCACTCTTTTCCAAGTGCGCTGCTATTACACCCTTTATAATGGACTCTAGCATTTTCCCCACTACCGATGTCAGGCTTACCGGTCTATAATTCCCCGTTTTCTCTCTACCACCTTTTTTGAACAGTGGGGTAACATTAGCTACCCTCCAATCCATGGGTACTGTTCCAGAGTCTATCGAATGTTGGAAGATGACCAGCAATGCATCTACTATCTCCAGGGCCACTTCCTTAAGTACCCTAGGATGCAGATTATCAGGCCCTGGGGATTTATCGGCCTTCAATCTATCGATCTCAGATTTAAAATTATTAATTGAGCTCGCGTATCCTTTTAGTGGGAGAGGATTCCTCACTTCTACCACCCTTTGTGTGAAGAGGTGTTTCCCAACTTCTCTCCTGAAGAGCCTGGCTCTGATTTTAAGGTTATGTCCCCTAGTCCTAGACTCCCGCCACCAGCGGAAAAAGCTTCTCTCTATCAATTCCTTTCAAAATCCTGAAAACCGCAATCAAATCACCCCTTAACCTTCGATATTCCAGGGAACACAAGCCCAGTTTGCGTAATCTCTCCTCGTAATCTAACCCTTGCAGTCTGGGTGTCATTCCGAGGTTATCCACTTTGGTGGCAAAAACAGGAAGGCAGATTATTATCTGAATGGCAATAGATTGGGAGAAGGGGAAGTGCAACGAGACCTGGGTGTCCTTGTGCACCAGTCGCTGAAGGTAAGCATGCAGGTGCAGCAGGCGGTTAAGAAGGCAAATGGTATGTTGGCCTTCGTAGCGAGAGGATTCGAGTACAGGAACAAGGATGTCTTGCTGCAGTTGTACAGGGCCTTGGTGAGACCACACCTTGAGTATTGTGTGCAGTTTTGGTCGCCTTATCTGAGGAAGGATGTTCTTGCCATGGAGGGAGTGCAGCGAAGATTCACCAGACTGATACCTGGGATGGCAGGAATGACGTATGAGGAGAGATTGGATCGATTGGGCTTATACTCGCTGGAGTTTAGAAGAATGAGAGGGGATCTCATTGAAACTTATAAAATTCTAACAGGACAACACAGACTAGATGCAGGAAGGATGTTCCCGATGGCCGGGGAGTCCAGAACCAGGGGTCACAGTCTAAGGACAGAGATGAGGAGGAATTTCTTCACCCAGAGAGTGGTGAACCTGTGGAAATCTCTGCCACAGAGGGCGGTGGAGGCCAGTTCATTAAATATATTCAAGAAGGAGTTGGATATATTTCTTAAGGCTAAAGGGATCAAGGGATATGGGGAGAAAGCAGCGACAGGGTACTGAATTTGGATGATCATCCATGATCTCATTGAACGGCGGAGCAGGCTCGAGGGGCCGAATGGCCTACTCCTGCTCCTATCTTCTATGTTTCTATTCTGGTAAACCTACGATGCACTCCCTCCAAGGCCGATACATCCTTCCTAAGGTGTGGTGCCCAGAACTGCTCACTGTATTCCAGGTGTGGTCTACCCAGGGCGTTGTACAGCTGCAGCATAACTTCTACCCCCTTGTATTCTAGTCCTCTAGGTTGGGGTAGCACCATCATAGGCACAAGGGGCCGAATGGCCTCCTGCTCGTTCTCTGATCTGCTGAAACTCTTACCTGTGTCTTTGTCCCCCATCCCAACTCCACCATCCCAACGCTCTCCTGGCCCGGCACTCCCAACTCCCACCCTCTGTAAACTTCAGCTCATTCCAGACTCCTGCTCGGCCCTCGTGTCCAAACTCGCACCGAGTCCCGTTCACTCATCGCCCCAGTGGGGCTCGCTGTCCTACAATGGCTCCCGGTCCGGCAACGCCTCGATTTAAAAGTTCTCGTCCTCCTCGCCCCATCCCTATCTCTGTAACCTCCTCCAGCCCCTACAACACTCCCTATCTCTGTAACCTCCTCCAGCCCCTACAACCCTCCCTATCTCTGTAACCTCCTCCAGCCCCTACAACACTCCCTATCTCTGTAACCTCCTCCAGCCCCTACAACCCTCCCTATCTCTGTAACCTCCTCCAGCCCCTACCACCCTCCCTATCTCTGTAACCTCCTCCAGCCCCTACTACCCTCCCTATCTCTGTAACCTCCTCCAGCCCCCTACAACACTCCCTATCTCTGTAACCTCCTCCAGCCCCTACCACCCTCCCTATCCCTGTAACCTCCTCCAGCCCCTACTACCCTCCCTATCTCTGTAACCTCCTCCAGCCCCCTACCACCCTCCCTATCTCTGTAACCTCCTCCAGCCCCTACAACCCTCCCTATCCCTGTAACCTCCTCCAGCCCCGACAACCCTCCCTATCTCTGTAACCTCCTCCAGCCCCGACAACCCTCCCTATCTCTGTAACCTCCTCCAGCCCCTACAACAGTCCCTATTTCTGTAACCTCCTCCAGCCCCGACAACCCTCCCTATCTCTGTAATCTCCTCCAGCCCCTACCACCCTCCCTATCTCTGTAACCTCCTCCAGCCCCCTACAACACTCCCTATCTCTGTAATCTCCTCCAGCCCCTACCACCCTCCCTATCTCTGTAACCTCCTCCAGCCCCTACAACCCTCCCTATCTCTGTAACCTCCTCCAGCCCCTACTACTCTCCCTATCTCTGTAACCTCCTCCAGCCCCGACAACCCTCCCTATCACTGTAGCCTCCTCCAGCCCCTACAACACTCCCTATCTCTGTAACCTCCTCCAGCCCCCTACAACCCTCCCTATCCCTGTAACCTCCTCCAGCCCCCTACAACCCTCCCTATCTCTGTAACCTCCTCCAGCCCCCTACAACCCTCCCTATCACTGGAGCCTCCTCCAGCCCCTACAACACTCCCTATCTCTGTAACCTCCTCCAGCCCCCTACAACTCACCCTATCTCTGTAACCTCCTCCAGCCCCCTACAACCCTCCCTATCTCTGTAACCTCCTCCAGCCCCTACAACCCTCCCTATCTCTGTAACCTCCTCCAGCCCCGACAACCCTCACTATCTCTGTAACCTCCTCCAACCCCTAAAACCCTCCCTATCTCTGTAACCTCCTCCAGCCCCGACAACCCTCACTATCTCTGTAACCTCCTCCAGCCCCTAAAACCCTCCCCATCTCTGTAGCCTCCTCCAGCCCCTACAACCCTCCCCATCTCTGTAACCTCCTCCAGCCCCTACAACCCTCCATATCTCTGTAACCTCCTCCAGCCACTACCACCCTCCCTATCCCTGTAACCTCCTCCAGCCCCGACAACCCTCCCTATCTCTGTAACCTCCTCCAGCCCCGACAACCCTCCCTATCTCTGTAACCTCCTCCAGCCCCTACAACAGTCCCTATTTCTGTAACCTCCTCCAGCCCCGACAACCCTCCCTATCTCTGTAATCTCCTCCAGCCCCTACCACCCTCCCTATCTCTGTAACCTCCTCCAGCCCCCTACAACACTCCCTATCTCTGTAATCTCCTCCAGCCCCTACCACCCTCCCTATCTCTGTAACCTCCTCCAGCCCCTACAACCCTCCCTATCTCTGTAACCTCCTCCAGCCCCTACTACTCTCCCTATCTCTGTAACCTCCTCCAGCCCCGACAACCCTCCCTATCACTGTAGCCTCCTCCAGCCCCTACAACACTCCCTATCTCTGTAACCTCCTCCAGCCCCCTACAACCCTCCCTATCCCTGTAACCTCCTCCAGCCCCCTACAACCCTCCCTATCTCTGTAACCTCCTCCAGCCCCCTACAACCCTCCCTATCACTGGAGCCTCCTCCAGCCCCTACAACACTCCCTATCTCTGTAACCTCCTCCAGCCCCCTACAACTCACCCTATCTCTGTAACCTCCTCCAGCCCCCTACAACCCTCCCTATCTCTGTAACCTCCTCCAGCCCCTACAACCCTCCCTATCTCTGTAACCTCCTCCAGCCCCGACAACCCTCACTATCTCTGTAACCTCCTCCAGCCCCTAAAACCCTCCCTATCTCTGTAACCTCCTCCAGCCCCGACAACCCTCACTATCTCTGTAACCTCCTCCAGCCCCTAAAACCCTCCCCATCTCTGTAGCCTCCTCCAGCCCCTACAACCCTCCCCATCTCTGTAACCTCCTCCAGCCCCTACAACCCTCCATATCTCTGTAACCTCCTCCAGCCACTACCACCCTCCCTATCTCTGTAACCTCCTCCAGCCCCCTACAACCCTCCCTATCTCTCTAACCTCCTCCAGCCCCGACCACCCTCCCTATCTCTGTAACCTCCTCCAGCCCCTACAACACACCCTATCTCTGTAACCTCCTCCAGCCCTACAACCCTCCCTATCTCTGTAACCTCCTCCAGCCCCCTACAACCCTCCCTATCTCTGTAACCTCCTCCAGCCCCGACAACACACCCTATCTCTGTAACCTCCTCCAGCCCCCTACCACCCTCCCTATATCTGTAACGACCTCCAGCCCCCTACAACCCTCCCTATCTCTGTAACCTCCTCCAGCCCCTACCACCCTCCCTATCTCTGTAACCTCCTCCAACCCCTACAGCCCTCCCTATCTCTGTAACCTCCTGCAGCCCCGACAACCCTCCCTATCTCTGTAACCTCCTCCAGCCCCGACAACCCTCCCTATCTCTGTAACCTCCTCCAGCCCTTACATCGAAACATAGAAGATAGGAGCAGGAGTAGGCCATTCGGCCCCTCGAGCCTGCTCCACCATTCAATGAGATCATGGCTGATCATCCAAATTCAGTACCCTGTCCCTGCCTTCACCCCATATCCCTTGATCCCTTTAGCCTTAAGGAATATATCCAACTCTTTCTTGAATATACTTAATGAACTGGCCTCCACCGCCCTCTGTGGCAGAGAATTCCACAGGTTCACCACTCTCTGGGTGAAGAAATTCCTCCTCATTTCAGTCCTAAATGGCTTACCCCTTATCCTTTGACTATGACCCCTGGTTCTGGACTCCCCAGCCATCAGAAACATCCTTTCTGCATCTAGTCTGTCCAGACCTGACAGAATTTTATAGGTTTCGATGAGATCCCCTCTCAATCTTCTCAACTCCAGTGAGTATAAGCCCAATCGACACAATCTCTCCTCGTACGTCATTCTTGCCATCCCAGGTATCAGCCTGGTGAATCTTTGCTGCACTCCCTCCATGGCAAGAACATCCTTCTGATGTGCCTCAATAATTCCGAGACTCGAAGTTAGCAGAACAAAAACAAGGCTTTTATTAACTTAGAACGTAACACGTAAGAGAGAGAGATGTCTTCCTTCTGGAGACTGAGGCCAGACTGAACTAGCTTACAAGCGGGCCAGGTATGGGCGGAGCCCTACACACAGCAGATTCCAGTACACAATACAATGAGGTCTGGGGGAAGGGAAATGACACTGAAACCGACTCAGTCACAGGCAGTGGTGAATGGAATATTTCATCACACCTTCCTCAGGTAAGGTGACCAAAACTGCACACAATACTCAAGGTGTGGTCTCACCAAGGCCCTGTACAACTGCAGCAAGACATCCTTGTTCCTGTACTCGAACCCTCTCGCTACGAAGGCCAACATACCATTTGCCTTCTTAACCGCCTGCTGCACCTGCATGCTTACCTTCAGTGACTGGTGCACAAGAACACCCAGGTCTCTTTGCACTTCCGCTTCTCCCAATCTATTGCCATTCAAATAATAATCTGCCTTCCTGTTTTTGCCACCAAAGTGGATAACCTCACATTTATCCACGTTATATTGCATCTGCCATGTTTCTGCCCAATCACCCAACCTGTCCAAATCGTACTGGAGTTTCACGACATCCTCCTCACAGCATACCCTCCCACCGAGCTTTGTGTCGTCTGCAAATTTGGAGATATTACATCCAATTCCCTCGTCCAGATCATTAATATATATTGTGAACAGCTGGGGTCCTAGGACCGATCCTTGCGGTACCCCATTAGTCACTGCCTGCCACTCGGAAAACGACCCGTTTATTCCAACTCTTTGCTTTCTGTCCGCCAACCAGTTCTCTATCCAAGTCAATACCTTGCCCCCAATCCCATGTGCCTTAATTTTGCATGCTAACGTCTTATGCGGGACCTTATCGAAAGCCTTCTGAAAGTCCAAATACGCTACATCCACTGGTTCTCCCTTATCTATTTTACCAGTTACATCCTCAAAAAATTCCAGTAGATTAGTCAAGCACGATTTACCTTTTGTAAATCCATGTTGACTTTGTCCGATCCTGTCACTGTTTTCCAAGTGCTCTGCTATTACATCTTTTATAATGGACTCTAGCATTTTCCCCACTACCGATGTCAGGCTTACCGGTCTGTAATTCCCCGCTTTTTCTCTGCCACCTTTTTTGAATAGTGGGGTAACATTAGCTACCCTCCAATCCATGGGTACCGTTCCAGAGTCTATCGAGTTCTGGAAGATGACCAGCAATGCATCCACTATTTCTAGGGCCACTTCCTTAAGTACCCTGGGATGTAGATTATCAGGCCCTGGGGATTTATCGGCCTTCAGTCCCATCAATTTTCCTAACACCATTTCCCTACAAATACTGATTTCTTTCAGTTTCTCCCTTTCATCAGGCCCTATGTTCCCCGGCATTTCTGGGAGGTTATTTGTGTCCTCCTTTATGAAGACAGAACCAAAATATGTATTTAGTTGGTCTGCCATTTCTTTGCTCCCCATTATAAATTCCCCTGATTCTGACTGCAAGGGACCTACGCTTGACTTCACCAATCTTTTCCTCTTTAAATATCTATAAAAGCTTTTACAGTCAGTTTTTATGTTCCCTGAAAGCTTACTCTCATATTCTATTTTCCCTTTCTTAATTAATCCCTTTGTCCTCCTTTGTTGACTCCTAAACTGCTCCCTACCTCTGTAACCTCCTCCAGCCCCTACAACCCTCCCTATCTCTGTAACCTCCTCCAGCCCCTACAACCCTCCCTATCTCTGTAACCTCCTCCAGCCCCGACAACCCTCCCTATCTCTGTAACCTCCTCCAGCCCCTACAACCCTCCCTATCTCTGTAACCTCCTCCAGCCCCTACAACCCTCCCTATCTCTGTAACCTCCTCCAGCCCCTACCACCCTCCCTATCTCTGTAACCTCCTCCAGCCCCTACAACCCTCCCTATCTCTGTAACCTCCTCCAGCCCCTACAACCCTCCCTATCTCTGTAACCTCCTCCAGCCCCTACAACCCTCCCTATCTCTGTAAACCCCTCCAGCCCCTACACACCTCCCTATCTCTGTAACCTCCTCCAGCCCCTACAAACCTCCCTATCTCTGTAACCTCCTCCAGCCCCTACAACCCTCCCTATCTCTGTAACCACCTCCAGCCCCTAGCACCCCTCCCTAATGCTGTAACCTCCTCCAGCCCCTACAACCCTCCCTATCTCTGTAACCTCCTCCAGCCCCTACACACCTCCCTATCTCTGTAACCTCCTCCAGCCCCTACAAACCTCCCTATCTCTGTAACCTCCTCCAGCCCCTACAACCCTCCCTATCTCTGTAACCACCTCCAGCCCCTAGCACCCCTCCCTAATGCTGTAACCTCCTCCAGCCCCTACAACCCTCCCCATCTCTGTAACCTCCTCCAGCCCCTACACACCTCCCTATCTCTGTAACCTCCTCCAGCCCCCTACAACCCTCCCTATCTCTGTAACCTCCTCCAGCCCCTACAACCCTCCCAGATCTTTGCGCTCCTCCAATTCTGGCCTCTTGCGCATCCCCCCCCCGATTTCCATCGCTCCACCATTGGCGGCCGTGCCTTCAGCCGCCTGGGCCCCGAGCTCTGGAATTCCCTCCCGAAACCTCTCCGCCTCTCTCTCGCCTCCTTTAAGACGCTCCTTAAAACCGACCTCTTTGACCAAGCTTTTGGTCACCTGTCCCCTAACATTTCGTGGCTCGGTGTCAGGTTTTGATTGATGACGCTCTTGTGAAGCACTTTCTCACTACGTTAAAGGCGCTATATAATTGCGAGTCATTCTCGAGGCAGACACGCGCGGCAACAAGCCGACAAGACGCTTGAAGGGGCCTCGTCCCGCCTGGGCAGGCACAGCACATCCTGGGGAAGTGAGGAGCACGTGGGGGTGTCTGAAGATAGCTTCACACGTGGCCCCTGACTCATTTTGTTGTTCTCCTTTTTTTGCAAAGAGACAAACTATTTACATACAAGGGGTGAGAAACAGAGAAACTATTTCCGCTGGTGGTGGAGGAGGGTGGCGGGACAGTTAACAGGGAATTATAGACCGGTAAGCCTGACACCGGTAGTGGGGAAAATGCTAGAGTCCATTATAAAAGATGTAATAGCAGATCACTTGGAAAACAGTGATTCAACAAAGGACGACAAAGGGATTAATTAAGAGGGGAAAATAGAATATGAGAGTAAGCTAGCAGGGAACATAAAAACTGACTGTAAAAGCTTTTATAGATATGTGAAGAGAAAAAGATTGGTGAAGTCAAGCGTACGTCCTTTGCAGTCAGAATCAGGGGAATTTATAATGGGGAACAAAGAAATGGCAGACCAATTAAATACATACTTTGGTTCTGTCTTCACAAAGGAGGGCACAAATAACCTCCCAGAGATGTTATGGAACATAGGGTCTGATGAAAGGGAGGAACTGAATGAAATCAGTATTTGTAGGGAAATGGTGTTCGGGAAATTGACGGGATTGAAGGCCGATAAATCCCCAGGGCCTGATAATCTACATCCTAGGGTACTTAAGGAAGTGGCCCTAGAAATAGTAGATGCATTGCTGGTCATCTTCCAACATTCAATAGACTCTGGAACAGTTCCCATGGATTGGAGGGTAGCTAATGTTACCCCACTGTTCAAAAAAAGGTGGTAGAGAGAAAGCGGGGAATGACAGACCGGTAAGCCTGACATCGGTCGTGGGGAAAATGCTAGAGTCCATTATAAAAGATGTAACAGCAGAGCACTTGGAAAACAATGACAGGGTCGGACAAAGTCAACATGGATTTACAAAAGGTAAATCGTGCTTGACTAATCTACTGGAATGTTTTGAGGATGTAACTGGCAGGATAAGGGAGAACCAGTGGCTGTGGTGTATTTGGATTTTCAGAAGGCTTTTGATAAGGTCCCGCATAAGAGATTGGCGTGTAAAGTTAAGGCACATGGGATTGGGGGCAAGGTACTGACTTGGATAAAGAACTGGTTGGCAGACAGGAAGCAAAGAGTTGGGAGGCAGTGACTAGTGGGGTACCGCAGGGATCGGTGCTAGGACCCCAGCTATTCACAATATATATTAATGAGCTAGACGAGGGAAATACCTCCAAGTTTGCAGATGACACAAAGCTGGGTGGGCGTGTGTGCTGTGAGGAGGATGCCGAGAAACTCCAGTATGATTTGGACAGGTTGGGTGATTGGGCAGAAGCATGGCAGAGGCAGTATAATGTGGATAAATGCGAGGTTATCCACTTTGGTGGCAAAAACAGGAAGTCAGCTTATTATCTGAATGGCAATAGATTGGGAGAAGGGGAAGTGCAACGAGACCTGGGTGTCCTTGTGCACCAGTCGCTGAAGGTAAGCATGCAGGTGCAGCAGGCGGTTAAGAAGGCAAATGGTATGTTGGCCTTCGGAGCGAGAGGATTCGAGTACAGGAGCAAGGATGTCTTGCTGCAGTTGTACAGGGCCTTGGTGAGACCACACCTTGAGTATTGTGTGCAGTTTTGGTCGCCTTATCTGAGGAAGGATGTTCTTGCCATGGAGGGAGTGCAGCGAAGATTCACCAGACTGATACCTGGGATGGCAGGAATGACGTATGAGGAGAGATTGGGTCGATTGGGCTTATACTCACTGGAGTTTAGAAGAATGAGAGGGGATCTCATTGAAACTTATAAAATTCTAACAGGACCGGACAGACTAGATGCAGGAAGGATGTTCCCGATGGTCGGGGAGTCCAGAACCAGGGGTCACAGTCTAAGGATAAGGGGTAAGCCATTTAGGACAGAGATGAGGAGGAATTTCTTCGCCCAGAGTCATAGAGTCAGAGTTTTACAGCACAGAAAGAGGCCCTTCGGCCCATCGTGTCTGCGCCGCCCATCCATCCCTGTCCAGTGTAATCCCATTTTCCAGCATTTGGTCCATAGCCTTGTATGCAATGGCATTTCAAGTGCTCATCCAAATGCTTCTTGAATGTTGTGAGGGTTCCTGCCTCTACCACCCTTTCAGGCATTGAATTCCACATTCCAACCACCCTCTGGGTGAAAAAGTTCCTCCTCAAATCCCCTCTAAATCTCCTGCCCCTTACCCTGAATCTATGCCCCCTTGTTATTGACCCCCCTACTAAGGGGAAAAGTTCCTTTCTATCTACCCTATCTATGCCCCTCATCATTTTGTACACCTCAATCAGGTCCCCCCTCAGCCTTCTTTGCTCCAAGGAAAACAACCCCAGCCTGTTTAGTCTTTCTTCATAGCTGAGGCGCTCCATCCCAGGTAACATCCTGGTGAATCTTCTCTGCACCCTCTCCAAAGCAATCACATCCTTCCTATAGTGAGGCGACCAGAACTGCACACAGTACTCCAGCTGTGGCCTCACCAGCGTTTTGTACAGCTCCATCATAACCTCCCTGCTCTTATATTCTATGCCTCGGCTAATGAAGGCAAGTATCCCATATGCCTTTTTAACCACCTTATCTACCTGTTCCGCTGCCTTCAGGGATCTATGTACATGTACACCAAGGTCCCTCTGACCCTCTGTACTTCCTAGGGTCCTACCACTCATTGTGTATTCCCTTGCCTTATTTGTCCGTCCAAAATGCATCACCTCGCACTTTTCAGGGTTAAATTCCATTTGCCACTTTTCCGCCCATCTGACCAACCCGTTTATATCGTCCTGTAGCCTGAGGCTTTCCTCCTCGCAATTTACCACCCCACCAATTTTCGTGTCATCTGCGAACTTACTGATCATACCCTTTACATTCTCATCCAAATCATTAATGTAGATCACAAACAGCAAGGGACCCAGCACCGATCCCTGAGGTACCCCACTGGACACAGGCTTCCAGTCACAAAAGCAACCTTCGACCATCACCCTCTGCCTCCTGCCACTCAGCCAGTTTAGGATCCAATGCGCCAAGGCACCCTGGATCCCATGGGCTCTTACCTTCTTGACCAGTCTCCTATGCGGGACTTTGTCAAAAGCTTTACGAAGTCCATGTAAACCACATCCACAGCATTTCCCTCATCCACCCCACTAGTCACCCCCTCGAAAAATTCAATCAGATTTGTCAGACATGATTTACCCTTGACAAAGCTATGCTGACTATCCCCGATTAATCCTTGCCTCTCCAAGTGGAGACTAATTTTGTCCCTCAGAATTTTTTCCAATAATTTCCCTACCACAGATGTTAGACTCACTGGCCTGTAATTCCCTGGTTTATCCCTGCTACCCTTCTTGTATAATGGTACTACATTAGCTGTTCTCCAGTCCTCTGGTACATCCGCTGTGGCCAGAGAGGTTCTGAAAATTTGTGTCAGAGCCCCTGCAGTCTCCTCCTTTGCCTCCCACAGCAGCCTGGGATACATCTCATCCGGGCCTGGGGATTTATCCACTTTTTGGCCTGCTAAAACCGCTAGCACCTCCTCCGTCTCGATGCTAATATGTTCAAGTATGTCACAGTCCCGTTGCCCGATTTCTATGTCTGCATCGTCTTTCTCCATAGTGAACACAGATGCAAAAAATTCATTTAAAACCCCGCCTACATCATCTGGCTCTACACACAGATTGCCACTTTGGTCCCTAATGGGCCCTACCCTTTCCCTGGTTATCCTCTTGCCCTTAATATACTTATAAAACATCTTAGGATTTTCCTTTATTTTGCTCGCCAGTGTTATTTCATGGCCCCTCCTCGCCCTCCTAATTTCTTTTTTAAGTATGCCCCTGCACTTTTTATACTCCTCTAGGGCTTCTTCTGTCTTTAGTCTTTTGTAACTGCCAAAAGCCCCCCTTTTATTTCTAATGCATTTTTGTATATCCCTTGTCATCCAAGGTTCCCTTTGCTTGTTGGTCCCACCCTTGACCTTTACAGGAACATGTTGGCGTTGTACTCTCTCTATTTCCCTTCTGAAAGTCTCCCACTGTTTTGATGTGGATTTTCCTATAAGTAGCTGCTCCCAGTCCACTTTGGCCAGATCCTGCCTTATCATATTAAAATCAGCCTTCCCCCAATTTAGCAGGAACAGGGGGAGGCCATTCAGCTCCTCGAGCCTGTTATACAGGAACAGGAGGAGGCCCATTCAGCCCCTCGATCCTGTTACACAGGAACAGGAGGAGGCTGAATGGGCCTCCTCCTGTTCCTGTTTAACAGGCTCGAGGGGCTGAATGGCCTCCTCCTGCTCCTGTGTAACAGGCTCGAGGGGCTGAATGGGCCTCCTCCTGTTCCTAATGTAACAGGCTCGAAGGGCTGAAAGGCCTCCTCCTGTTCCTGTGTAACAGGCTCGAGGGGCTGAATGGGTCTCCTCCTGTTCCTGTGTAACACACTCGAGGGGCTGAATGGCCTCCTCCTGTTCCTGTGTAACACACTCGAGGGGCTGAACGGCCTCCTCCTGTTCCTGTGTAACAGGCTCGAGGGGCTGAATGGGCCTCCTCCTGCTCCTGTGTAACAGGATCGAGGGGCTGAACGGCCTCCTCCTGTTCCCAGTTTATACACGGGATCTTATCACGGCTTCAGGATGTCCCAAAGATCATCCCATTTCTACACACAGTGTCCCGTCTGAGACAGTCACGGTTCAGAGGTGGAAACACGCAGATTAGGCACAGGCCACTCGGAGGATCGGGATCGGGATCCTCCCCCTACGAGGCTGATCGAGTGGGATTTGTCTGCAGGGCGAGGGCAGGGCTTTCTTGGGGCAAAGATTTTAACCAGGAAAGAAACCACACAGCAAATGTTTTGTTTTTTTAAAGTTAGTTTAAAATTTTATTTTTTTTTTGTTTTTTTTTAAATTATTTAATATAAAGTAAAAGAGTGTCCAGAAATCCAACTCGCAAATCCTAAAGTTAAAGGGGAGAAAGGGGAGGAGCGAACAGAGAGAGAGAGATAGAGACAGAGGGAGGGAGGGAGAGAGACAGAGGGAGAGGGGGAGAGAGAGAGGGACAGAAACAGAGGGGTAGCGGATGAGGGAGAGAGTCACAAGGGGAGAGAGGAGCGCGAGACAGAGCGAGGGAAGGAGGGCGAGAGAGGGGGTGAGGGGGAAAGATGGAGCGAGAGGGATAAAAGGAGGGGGAGGCAGGGGGCGAGAAGGAGGAAGGAGGGGGAGAGAAGGAGGGAGAGAGAGGGAGGGAAGGAGGGCGAGAGCGGAGGGAAGGTGATAGGGGAGGGAGGGAGGGAAGGAGGGGGGAGGGAAGGAGCGAGGGCGCGAGAAGGAGAGAGACGGAGAGAAGGAAGGAGGGGGAGGGAGGGAGGGAAGGAGAGAGGGAGGGAAGGAAGGAGGGAAGGAGAGAGGGAGGGAGGGAAGGAGAGAGGGAGGGAGGGAAGGAGAGAGGGAGGGAGGGAAGGTGGAAGATAGAGGGGGAGAGGAGAGAGGAGAGAGGGAGAGAGGAGGAGAGGGAGGGAAGGAAGGAGAGAGGGGAGGGGGGACAGAGAGGGAGGGAAGGAGCGAGGGGAGAGGGAGGGAAGGAGCGAGGGGAGAGGGAGAGAAGGAGAGGGGGGACGGGGAGAGAAGGAGCGAGGGGGAGGGGAGAGAGATAGAGGGAGGGAAGGAAGGAGCGAGGGGAGAGGGGGATAGAGAGGGAGCGAGGGAAGGAGCGAGGGGAGAGGGAGAGAGAGGGAGAGGGGGGGACGGGGAGAGAAGGGGAGGGAAGGAGCGAGGGGGAGGGGAGAGAGATAGAGAGAGGGAGGGAAGGAAGGAGCGAGGGGAGAGAGATAGAGAGAGGGAGGAAAGGGAGGGGGAGGGAGGGAAGGAGCGAGGGGGAGGGAGGGAAGGAGGGAGGGGGAGGGAAGGAAGGAGGGAGGGGAGAGGTGGAGGGAGGGAAGGAGGGAAGGGGAGGAGGGAGGGGGAGGGAAGGAAGGAGGGAGGGGAGAGGGGGAGGGAGGGAAGGAGGGAGGGAGGGAAGGAGGGACGGGGAGGGGGAGGGAAGGAAGGAGGGAGGGGAGGAAGGAGGGAGGGGAGAGGGGGAGGGAGGGAAGGAGGGAGGGGGAGGGAGGGAAGGAGGGAGGGGGAGGGAGGGAAGGAGGGAGGGGGAGGGAGGGAAGGAGGGAGGGGAGAGGGGAGGGAGATAGCGATGGAGGGAAGGACTGAGGGGAGAGGGGCGGGTGAAATCTCCGGCGCAGACAGCCGCAGTATCCAAGCTAGGAGGAGGTGGGTGACGTGGTTCCTCTCTGTCCTGGGGGGCGGGGGGTCAGAATGTTGCAAGTTCAGTTCTCGGTCGAGTAATCAAAGGTTCCAACACTGATTGGGCGTCTCTCCGAGGAGCTCAACATAAAACTGTCCCAAGTGTGGCGATGGCCTGATAGGCTCACTCTCGGGCTGGGCAAGGGAGGGAGGAGAGAGAGAGAGAGAGAAAAAGAGAGAGGGAGGGAGAAAATCCACGGGACCTCCTGGTGCTCCCAGTCCAGCGTCGGTTCCGAGGGGCAGGGGTCTCCGAGGCTCCACTCTGTCCTTGATGTTCGGGTCCAGCGTGGGGCGAGGGGGGGTTGTCGGGGAGCCTCCTCTCTGCCTGGGTCACCGGCGTTCTGGGATCCAGCTCAGGGATCGGAGCAGTCAGTTACCCTGCGGGTGGAACAGTTGCTGCTGGTGAGGCTGGACGGGCACTGCGGAGAGAAGAGGACAGCGCGGGTTAGATAAAGAGTAAAGCCCCCTCTACACTGTCCCATCAAACACTCCCAGGGCAGGTACAGCACGGGTTAGATACAGAGTAAAGCTCCCTCTACACTGTCCCATCAAACACTCCCAGGGCAGGTACAGCACGGGTTAGATACAGAGTAAAGCCCCCTCTACACTGTCCCATCAAACACTCCCAGGGCAGGTACAGCACGGGTTAGATACAGAGTAAAGCTCCCTCTACGCTGTCCCATCGAACACTCCCAGGGCAGGTACAGCACGGGTTAGATACAGAGTAAAGCTCCCTCAACACTGTCCCATCAAACACTCCCAGGGCAGGTACAGCACGGGTTAGATACAGAGTAAAGCTCCCTCTACACTGTCCCATCAAACACTCCCAGGGCAGGTACAGCACGGGTTAGATACAGAGTAAAGCTCCCTCTACACTGTCCCATCAAACACTCCCAGGGCAGGTACAGCACGGGTTAGATACAGAGTAAAGCTCCCTCTACACTGTCCCCATCAAACACTCCCAGGGCAGGTACAGCACGGGTTAGATACAGAGTAAAGCTCCCTCTACACTGTCCCATCAAACACTCCCAGGGCAGGTACAACATGGGTTAGATACAGAGTAAAGCTCCCTCTGCACTGTCCCATCAAACACTCCCAGGGCAGGTACAGCACAGGGTTAGATACAGAGTAAAGCTCCCTCTACACTGTCCCATCAAACACTCCCAGGGCAGGTACAGCACAGGGTTAGATACAGAGTAAAGCTCCCTCTACACTGTCCCATCAAACACTCCCGGGGCAGGTACAGCACGGGTTAGATACAGAGTAAATCTCCCTCTACACTGTCCCATCAAACACTCCCAGGGCAGGTACAGCACGGGTTAGATACAGAGTAAAGCTCCCTCTACACTGTCCCATCAAACACTCCCAGGGCAGGTACGGCACGGGTTAGATACAGGGTAAAGCTCCCTCTACAATGTCCCATCAAACACTCCCAGGGCAGGTACAGCACCGGGTTAGATACAGAGTAAAGCTCCCTCTACACTGTCCCCATCAAACACTCCCAGGGCAGGTACAGCACGGGGTTAGATACAGAGTAAAGCTCCCTCTACACTGTCCCCATCAAACACTCCCAGGGCAGGTACAGCACGGGGTTAGATACAGAGTAAAGCTCCCTCTACACTGTCCCATCAAACACTCCCAGGGCAGGTACAGCACGGGTTATATACAGAGTAAAGCTCCCTCGACACTGTCCCCATCAAACACTCCCAGGGCAGGTACAGCACGGGTTAGATACAGAGTAAAGCCCCCTCTACACTGTCCCATCAAACACTCCCAGGGCAGGTGCAGCACGGGTTAGATACAGAGTATAGCTCCCTCTACACTGTCCCATCAAACACTCCCAGGGCAGGTACAGCACAGGGTTAGATACAGAGTAAAGCTCCCTCTGCACTGTCCCATCAAACACTCCCAGGGCAGGTACAGCACGGGTTAGATCCAGAGTAAAGCTCCCTCTACACTGTCCCATCAAACACTCCCAGGGCAGGTACAGCACGGGTTAGATACAGAGTAAAGCTCCCTCTACACTGTCCCATCAAACACTCCCAGGGCAGGTACAGCACAGGGTTAGATACAGAGTAAAGCTTCCTCTACACTGTCCCATCAAACACTCCCAGGGCAGGTACAGCACGGGTTAGATACAGAGCAAAGCTCGCTCTACACTGTCCCATCAAACACTCCCAGGGCAGGGACAGCACGGGTTAGATACAGAGTAAAACTCCCTCTATCTTGCTCCAACTCGCCTTAACTCCAGAACGTCACACCCTCTGTACTGTCGCGGTTTGAGAGGAGAGAGTGAGTTGGCCGGTCCGGGGCGGCGTCTGTGCTGTGGGGACCCGTGCCCGCTCAGAGGTGGGTGCAGACACGCCTTGCTCAAACTGCACCCTCTCGTTCCCTGGCCACATCAGCCCGCACGCACTTCGGCTGCAGAATCCTTTCCCCACAGCTGTGATGGGGGGGGGGGCTGGCGCTGCTGGTTACGGGTTCGGATGGCAATGTTGGCACGGGCTCCCAGCGCTACCGAATAACGCTATTTACATTTCTATAGCGCCTTCCACTACCGCAGGACGTCCCAAAGCGTTTCACAGCCAATGAATAACTTTTTGACACGTGGTCGCTGTTGTGATGTTGGAATCGTGGCAGCCAATATGCGCACAGCAAGCTCCCACAAGCAGCAACGTGACAAAGACCAGGTCATCAGTTTTCTTTTTGGCGATGTTGCGTTGTGGGATAAACATTGGCCCCAGGACAGTGGGGAGAACTCCCCCCTGCTCTTCTTCCAATAGTCGCCGTGGGATCTTTCACGTCCCACCTGAGGGGGCAGACTCGGTTTCACGTCGCATCTGAAAGATGGCATCTCAGTGCAGCATTCCCTCAGTACCGCCCCTCCGACAGTGCGGCGCTCCCTCAGTACTGCCCCTCCGACAGTGCGGCGCTCCCTCAGTACTGCCCCTCCGACAGTGCGGCGCTCCCTCAGTACTGCCCCTCCGACAGTGCGGCGCTCCCTCAGTACTGCCCCTCCGACAGTGCGGCGCTCCCTCAGTACTGCCCCTCCGACAGTGCGGCGCTCCCTCAGTACTGCCCCCCCCCGACAGTGTGGCGCTCCCTCAGTATT
The DNA here is from genome assembly GCF_052327205.1 of Somniosus microcephalus. Taxonomy (NCBI): domain Eukaryota; kingdom Metazoa; phylum Chordata; class Chondrichthyes; order Squaliformes; family Somniosidae; genus Somniosus; species Somniosus microcephalus. The sequence continues at coordinate 33,836,507 of NW_028225179.1, read as the reverse complement.
GCCCCTCCGACAGTGCGGCGCTCCCTCAGTACTGCCCCCCCCGACAGTGCAGCGCTCCCTCAGTACTGCCCCTCCGACAGTGCAGCGCTCCCTCAGTACTGCCCCTCCGACAGTGCGGCGCTCCCTCAGTACTGCCCCTCCGACAGTGCAGCGCTCCCTCAGTACTGCCCCTCCGACAGTGTGGCACTCCCTCAGTACTGCCCCTCCGACAGTGCGGCGCTCCCTCAGTACTGCCCCTCCGACAGTGCGGCGCTCCCTCAGTACTGCCCCTCCGACAGTGCGGCGCTCCCTCAGTACTGCCCCTCCGACAGTGCGGCGCTCCCTCAGTACTGCCCGTCGCGCTGCATTTGCCCGCTCTGCCCAACTTACTTTGATGATGCCCAATGTAGGTGTAGTGCGTGGCGGCAGATGCGGACATGGTGGGCACTCCGCTGTGTGCCACGCCCTGCTGGGGGGGGCCGCCGTGCCCGTGGCTCTGGGGCGCCGAGAGGAGCATGACCTGGGCAGGGTGCGAGGCGCCCGGGTGGTGGTGAGGGCCGGCCATTCCTGACTGCACGTGGGCCTGAGAGAAAAAGAGAGAGAGAGAGAGAGTCAGGAGGGAGAAAGGTTAACGGAGCCAGACCACGGCTGCAGCCAGCAGACTGGCGGCACAATCCGCATGCTCGCCTGCGCCCACCCGTCACGCACACATGCAGACCGACCCCGACGCACGCACACAAACAGACACAGACACACAGGCCGCAGCGCGCACGGAGAGAGACAGAGAGGCGCTCACGGACAGACAGACATAGCGCGACGTGCACAGACATAGACACACACACACCCTACACAGAAACAGACCTGGGTGTGGGCACACACACACACGCAGGCCGACACACACACACACACACACAGAGACAGATAGACAGACCGCCACACACACACACACACACACACACACACACGCAGGCCGACACACACACACACACACAGACAGACAGACCGCCACACACACACACACAGACAGACAGACCGCCACACACACACAGACAGACCGCCAAACACACAGACAGACCAACATACACAGAGAGACACACAGACAGACCGACACACACACACAGACAGACCGACACACACACACACAGACAGACCAACATACAGAGAGACACACACACGCAGGCCGACACACACACACACAGACAGACCGCCAAACACACAGACAGACCAACATACACAGAGAGACACACACAGACCGACACACACACACAGACAGACCGACACACACACACACACAGACAGACCGACACACAGAGAGACACACAGACAGACCGACACACACAGACAGACCGACACACACACACAGACAGACCGCCACACACACACAGACAGACCGACACACAGACAGACACACAGACAGACCGACACACACACACAGACAGACCAACATACACAGAGAGACACAGAGACAGACCGACACACACACACAGACAGACCGACACACACACACAGACAGACAGACCGACACACACAGACAGACACACAGACAGACCGACACACACAGACAGACACACAGACAGACCGACACACACAGAGAGACACACAGACAGACCGACACACACACACACACAGACAGACCGACACACACACACACACACTCACTCTGGGGCTCTCACCTGTGTGACGTTGGGCCATGCTGCTGTATCCGTGCTGCAGCTGCTGATGCGGGTGTATGGCGTAGACAGCCTGCTGGGGGAAGCTGGTCTGTGGGGACTGGGGGTTGGGGCCGGGGGTGATGGAGGGCGGGGTGGGTGTCAGTGCGGCGTGGTACAGGTTCTGCTGAGCCTGCGCGCTAGACATGTGAGCCGGCTGGCCAGTCTGGTGCTGCTGGTGCTGAGCGGAAAGATCAGAGAAACACAGTGAGCTACAGCCATTAACAGGACACAGTCTGTTACACAGGAACAGGAGGAGGCCCATTCAGCCCCTCGAACCTGTTACACAGGAACAGGAGGAGGCCCATTCAGCCCCTCGGGCCTGTTACACAGGAACAGGAGGAGGCCCATTCAGCCCCTCGATCCTGTTACACAGGAACAGGAGGAGCCCATTCAGCCCCTCGAGCCTGTAACACAGGAACAGGAGGAGCCCATTCAGCCCCTCGAGCCTGTAACACAGGAACAGGAGGAGGCCCATTCAGCTCCTCGAGCCTGTTACACAGGAACAGGGGGAGGCCATTCAGCCCCTCGAGCCTGTTACACAGGAGGAGGGCCGTTCAGCCCCTCGAACCTGTTACACAGGAACAGGAGGAGGCTCATTCAGCCCCTCGAGTCTGTAACACAGGAACAGGAGGAGGCCATTCAGCTCCTCGAGCCTGTTACACAGGAACAGGAGGAGGCCATTCAGCCCCTCGAGCCTGTTACACAGGAACAGAATGAGGCCATTTAGCCCCTCGAGCCCGTTACACAGGAACAGGAGGAGGCCCATTCAGCCCCTCGACCCTGGTACACAGGAACAGGAGGAGGCCATTCAGCCCCTCAAGCCTGTTACACAGCAACAGGAGGAGGCCATTCAGCCCCTCGCAGGAACAGGAGGAGGCCATTCAGCCCCTCAAGCCTGTTACACAGCAACAGGAGGAGGCCATTCAGCCCCTCGCAGGAACAGGAGGAGGCCATTCAGCCCCTTGAGCCTGTTACACAGGAACAGGAGGAGGCCCATTCAGC
>NW_028225179.1:33813492-33833314 GCF_052327205.1 Somniosus microcephalus | reverse complement strand
GAATATTGGGGGGAGAGAGAGTGGGGGAATATTGGGGGGAGAGAGTGGGAATATTGGAGAGAGAGAGAGTGGGGGAGTATTGGGGGAGAGTGGGGGAATATTGGGGGGAGAGAGTGGGGGAATATTGGGAGAGGGGGAATATTGGGGGGAGAGAGAGTGTGGGGGAATATTGGGAGAGAGTGGGGGAATATTGGGGGGAGAGAGTGGGGCAATATTGGGGGGAGAGAGAGTGGGGGAATATTGGGGGGAGAGTGGGGGAATATTGGGGGGGAGAGAGTGGGGGAATATTGGGGGAGAGCGAGAGAGTGGGGGATTATTGGGGGGGAGAGAGAGTGGGGGAATATTGGGGGAGAGAGAGTGGGGGAATATTGGGGGAGAGAGAGTGGGGAATATTGCGGGGGAGAGAGTGGGGGAATATTGGGGGAGAGAGAGGGGGAATATTGGGGGGAGAGAGAGTGGGGGAATATTGGGGGGAGAGAAGAGTGGGGGAATATTGGGGGGAGAGAGAGTGGGGGAATATTGGGGGGAGAGAGAGTGGGGGAATATTGGGGGAGAGAGAGGGGGAATATTGGGGGGAGAGAGAGTGGGGGAATATTGGGGGGGGAGAGAGTGGGGGAATATTGGGGGGGAGAGAGAGTGGGGGAGTAGTGGGGAGAGAGAGTGGGGGAATATTGGGGGGAGAGAGTGGGGGAATATTGGGGAGAGAGTGGGGGAATATTGGGGGGAGAGGGAGTGGGGGAATAGTGGGGGAGAGAGTGGGGGAATATTGGGGGGAGAGAGTGGGGGAATATTGGGGGGAGAGTGGGGGAATATTGGGGGGGAGAGTGGGGAATAGTGGGGGGAGAGAGTGGGGGAATATTGGGGGGAGAGAGAGTGGGGGAATATTGGGGGGGAGAGAGGGAATATTGGGGGGAGAGAGAGTGGGGGAATATTGGGGGAGAGGGAATATTGGGGGGAGAGAGAGAGAGTGGGGGAATATTGGGGGGGGGAGAGAGAGAGAGTGGGGGAATATTGGGGAGAGAGAGAGAGAGTGGGGGAATATTTAGAGTGGTAGCTATTAGGGGACTGGGGAGCAGAGAGGTAAATATAGGAGACGGGAGGATTAACTGGGGGACTGGGGGAATGCAGGGGGTGAATGGGGAGGAGGGAATGGGGCTTGCGGAGGCAGGTACACTGGTCGGGGAATAGGAGGAAGCATGGGTTACATGCAAGGGGCTGGTAGGGGCAAATAGGGGGATAAACACCTGCTGATGGGCGGGCAAATCCAGGGCGGGGCAACTGAGTCAGCAAGAAACGGGAAGGGGGTAATAGGTGAAAAACCTGGCATGCAGGGAGGAACAAGAGGGGGGAACTGTAGGGGACTTGGGTGCGGGGGAGAATATGTGGGGGGGCAAACAACTGGAGGGAAGGAACAATAAGATACGAAGGGGAAAACACCGCACTGTCGGAGGGGCAGTACTGAGGGAGCGCCGCACTGTCGGAGGGCAGTACTGAGGGAGCGCCGCACTGTCGGAGGGGCAGTACTGAGGGAGCGCTGCACTGTCGGAGGGGCAGTACTGAGGGAGCGCCGCACTGTGGGAGGGGCAGTACTGAGGGAGCGCCGCACTGTCGGAGGGGCAGTACTGAGGGAGCGCCGTACTGTGGGAGGGGCAGTACTGAGGGAGCGGCGCACTGTGGGAGGGGCGGTACTGAGGGAGCGGCGCACTGTGGGAGGGGCGGTACTGAGGGAGCGCTGCACTGTCGGAGGGGCGGTACTGAGGGAGCGCCGCACTGTCGGCGGGGCAGGTACTGAGGGAGCGCCGCACTGTCGGAAGGGGCGAGGTACTGAGGGAGCGCCGCACTGTGGGAGGGGCAGTACTGAGGGAGCGCTGCACTGTCGGAGGGGCAGTACTGAGGGAGCGCCGCACTGTCCGAGGGGCAGTACTGAGGGAGCGCCGCACTGTCGGAGGGGCAGTACTGAGGGAGCGCCGCACTGTCGGAGGGGCAGTACTGAGGGAGCGCCGCACTGTCGGAGGGGCAGTACTGAGGGAGTGCCGCACTGTCGGAGGGGCAGTACTGAGGGAGCGCCGCACTGTCGGAGGGGCAGTACTGAGGGAGTGCCGCACTGTCGGAGGGGCAGTACTGAGGGAGCGCCGCACTGTCGGAGGGGCAGTACTGAGGGAGTGCCGCACTGTCGGAGGGGCAGTACTGAGGGAGCGCCGCACTGTCCGAGGGGCAGTACTGAGGGAGCGGCGCACTGTCCGAGGGGCAGTACTGAGGGAGCGCCGCACTGCCGGAGGGGCAGTACTGAGGGAGTGCCGCATTCAGGATGAGACATTAAATCGAGGCCCCGTCTGCTCTCTCGGGTGGATGTAAAAGATCTTGGGGCCACTATTTTGAAGAAGAACATTGGGCGGGGGGGTTCTCCCGGGTGTCCTGGGGCCAATCTTTATCCCTCAATCAACATCACTTAAAAACTGATGATCCGGTCATTTATCACATTGCTGTTTGTGGGAGCTTGCTGTGCGCAAATTGGCTGCCGCGTTTCCCGCATCACAACAGTGACCGCACTTCAAAAAAGTACCTCATTGGCTGTAAAGCGCTTTGCGACGTCCGGTGGTCGTGAAAGGCGCTGGAGAAATGCTCGTGCTTCATTGGTCGTGAAACGCTTGGGGACGAATTCTTTCTCTCTAACGCTCATTCCCTCTCTCTCTCTTCTCTCTCCTTGCAGCTGACCTGGTGCCAGGCCGGAATCTGCCATGAATGGAGGGGTGCCGTTGCCGGGGGACCCGGAGGCCCCCAGCTGGAAGGGGTTCTGTGAACTACACGCCCAGGCCGCCGCCGCCGACTTCGCCCGCCGCTACCGCGCCTTCCTGAGCGAGCACCCGCTCCACGCCGCGCCGGGGGCCGAGGCGGCCTTCTCCCGCTGCTTCGCCGCCCACTTTGTGGAGCGCTTCGAGTCGGAGGTGGGGCTGGGGCCGGCGGCCGAGCCGCCGCGGACCCCCCCTCCCCGCCCCCGAGCGGGAGCCCTCGGAGGCGCGCAGCGACTCCTCGGTCTCCTCCCCGGCCGAGCCCGACCCCCCGCCGCCCCCCTCCCCCTCCCCCGCCGGGCCGCCGCCGGCCCAGAGCCGCAGCTCGGAGGAGCTGGCCGGCCCTCGCGCAGGGCCTCCCAAGCCCCGGTTGAAGAAGCGCTTTTCACTGCGCAGCGTCAGCCGCTCGGTGCGGGGCAGCGTGCGCGGCATCCTGCAGTGGAAGGGGGGGCGGTGGCGGGGGAGCCGAGGAGGAGGGGAGCGGCGCCGGCGGAGGAGGAGGGGAGGGGCGCCGAAGCAGCGGGCACAACCCCGGCAGCGCCCGGGAGCAGCCCGCCGAGCGCTGGGCCCACCGCTTCGAGCGCCTGCGGTTGGCCAAGGCTCCGCAGCCGGCGCTCGAGCTGCGCGACGTGCGGCGGGAGGGCGTGCTGAACTACGTGGCGGCCGACGACATCAGCACCAGCAGCCGGGCCCGCTGGCACAAGTGCCGCCTCCTTCTCCGGCGGGCAGGCGAGGGTGAGGGCTACCGGCTTGAATTCTACGTACCACCGAAGGTAATCGAGGGGTTCGGGGGGTTTATATATAGAATCACAGATACCCGGGAGTGAGTTAAAGGCTGGAATCTAATTGAGGGGTTCGGGGGGTTTATATATAGAATCACAGATACCCGGGAGTGAGTTAAAGGCTGGAATCTAATCAAGGGGTTCAGGGGGTTTATATATAGAATAACAGGTACCCGGGAGTGAGTTACAGGCTGGAATCTAATCGAGGGGTTCGGGGGGTTTATATATAGAATAACAGATACCCGGGGAGTGAGTTACAGGCTGGAATCTAATCGAGGGGTTCAGGGGGTTTATATATAGAATAACAGGTACCCGGGAGTGAGTTACAGGCTGGAATCTAATCGAGGGGGTTCGGGGGGTTTATATATAGAATCACAGATACCCGGGAGTGAGTTAAAGGCTGGAATCTAATTGAGGGGTTCGGGGGGTTTATATATAGAATAACAGATACCCGGGGAGTGAGTTACAGGCTGGAATCTAATCGAGGGGTTCAGGGGGTTTATATATAGAATAACAGGTACCCCGGGAGTGAGTTACAGGCTGGAATCTAATCGAGGGGTTCGGGGGGTTTATATATAGAATCACAGATACCCGGGAGTGAGTTAAAGGCTGGAATCTAATCGAGGGGTTCAGTGGGTTTATATATAGAATAACAGGTACCCGGGAGTGAGTTACAGGCTGGAATCTAATCGAGGGGGTTCGGGGGGTTTATATATAGAATCACAGATACCCGGGAGTGAGTTAAAGGCTGGAATCTAATCGAGGGGTTCGGGGTGTTTATATATAGAATCACAGATACCCGGGAGTGAGTTGAAGGTTGGAATCCAATCGAGGGGTTCGGGGGGTTTATATATAGAACCACAGATACCCGGGAGTGAGTTACAGGCTGGAATCTAATCGAGGGGTTCAGGGGGTTTATATATAGAATCACAGATACCCGGGTGTGAGTTAAAGGCTGGAATCTAATCGAGGGGTTCGGGGGGTTTATATATAGAATAACAGATACCCGGGAGTGAGTTACAGGCTGGAATCTAATCGAGGGGTTCGGGGGGTTTATATATAGAATAACAGATACCCGGGAGTGAGTTACAGGCTGGAATCTAATCGGGGGGTTTATATTTAGAATAACAGATACCCGGGAGTGAGTTACAGGCTGGAATCTAATCGAGGGGTTCGGGGGGGTTTATATATAGAATAACAGATACCCGGGAGTGAGTTACAGGCTGGAATCTAATCGAGGGGTTTGGGGGGGTTTATATATAGAATAACAGATACCCGGGAATGACTTGCAGGATGGAATCTAATCGAGGGGTTCAGGGAGTTTATATAGAATAATAACAGATACCCGGGAGTGAGTTACAGGCTGGAATCTAATCGGGGGGTTTATATATAGAATAATGGATACCCGGGAGTGAGTTACAGGCTGGAATCTAATCGAGGGGTTCAGGGGGGTTTATATATAGAATAACAGATACCCGGGAGTGAGTTACAGGCTGGAATCTAATCGTGGGGTTCAGGGGGGTTTATATATAGAATAACAGATACCCGGGAGTGAGTTACAGGCTGGAATCTAATCGAGGGGTTCGGGGGGTTTATATATAGAATAACAGATACCCGGGAGTGAGTTACAGGCTGGAATCTAATCGAGGGGTTCGGGGGGGGGTTTATATATAGAATAATAACAGATGTCCGGGAGTGAGTTACAGGCTGGAATCTAATCGAGGGGTTCGGGGGGGGGGTTTATATATAGAATAATAACAGATACCCGGGAGTGAGTTACAGGCTGGAATCTAATCGAGGGGTTCAGGGGGGTTTATATATAGAATAACAGATACCCGGGAGTGAGTTACAGGCTGGAATCTAATCGAGGGGTTCGGGGGGGGGTTTATATATAGAATAATAACAGATGTCCGGGAGTGAGTTACAGGCTGAAATCTAATCGAGGGGTTCGGGGGGTTTATATATAGAATAACGGATACCCGGGGAGTGAGTTACAGGCTGGAATCTAATCGAGGGGTTCGGGGGTTTATATATAGAATAACAGATACCCGGGGAGTGAGTTACAGGCTGGAATCTAATCAAGGGGTTTGGGGGGTTTATATATAGAATCACAGATACCCGGGAGTGAGTTACAGGCTGGAATCTAATCGAGGGGTTCGGGGGGGGGTTTATATATAGAATAATAACAGATGTCCGGGAGTGAGTTACAGGCTGAAATCTAATCGAGGGGTTCGGGGGGTTTATATATAGAATAACAGATACCCGGGAGTGAGTTACAGGCTGGAATCTAATCAAGGGGTTCGGGGTGGTTTATCCAGGGGTATTCAATTTTCAGGAAAGACAGGCAAAAAGGAAAAGGCGGTGGGGTAGCATTGCTGGTTTAAGAGGGAATTAACACAATTTTAAGGAAGGATATTAGCTCTGATGTCGTGGAATCTGTATGGGTAGAGCTGAGAAATACCAAGGGGCAGAAAACGTTAGTCGGAGTGGTATGCAGACCCCCAAACAGTAATGCGGAGGTTGGGGATGACATTAAACGGGAAATTAGAGACGCGTGCAATAAGGGCACAGCAGTTATCATGGGTGACTTTTAATCTACATATAGATTGGGCCAACCAAATTAGTAACAATACTGTGGAGGAGGAATTCCTGGAGTGTATAAGGGATGTTTTCCTGGACCAATATGTCGAGGAACCAACTAGAGACCAGGCCATCTTAGACTGGGTATTATGTAATGAGAGGATTAATTAGCAATTTTGTTGTGCGAGGCCCCTTGGGGCGGAGCGATCATAATATGATAGAATTCTTCATTAAGATGGAGAGTGAAGTAGTTGACTCAGAGACTAGGGTCCTGAATTTAAATAAAGGAAACTACGATGGTATGAGGCGCGAGTTGGGTAGGATTGATTGGGGAATGTTACTCAAAGGGTTGACGGTGGATAGGCAATGGCAAACATTCAAAGATCGCTTGGATGTACTACAGAATTTGTTCATCCCTGTTTGGCATAAAAATAAAACAGAAAAGGTGGTAGAGAGAAAACGGGGAATTACAGCCTGACATCGGTAGTGGGGAAAATGCTAGAGTCCATTATTTATAAGATGTAATAGCAGAGCACTTGGAAAGCAGTGACAGGATCGGACAAAGTCAACATGGATTTACAAAAGGTAAATCGTGCTTGACTAATCTGGAATTTTTTGAGGATGTAACTGGTAGAATAGATAAGGGAGAACCAGTGGATGTGGTGTATTTGGACTTTCAGAAGGTTTTCGATAAGGTCCCGCATAAGAGATTAGCGTGTAAAGTTAAGGCACATGGGATTGAGGGCAAGGTACTGACTTCGATAGAGAACTGGTTGGCAGACAGAAAGCAAAGAGTTGGAATAAAGGGGTCTTTTTCTGAGTGGCAGGGATCGGTCCTGGGACCCCAGCTATTCACAATATATATTAATGATCTAGACGAGGGAACAAGATGTAATATCTCCCGAGTTTGCAGACGATACAAAGCTGGGTGGGCGTGTGTGCTGTGAGGAGGATGCCGAGAAACTCCAGTATGATTTGGACAGGTTGGGTGATTGGGCAGATGCATGGCAAATGCAGTATAATGTGGATAAATGCGAGGTTATCCACTTTGGTAGCAAAAACAGGAAGGCAGATTATTATCTGAATGGCAATAGATTGGGAGAAGGGGGAAGTGCAACGAGACCCGGGTGTCCTTGTGCACCAGTCGCTGAAGGTAAACATGCAGGTGCAGCAGGCGGTTAAGAAGGCAAATGGTATGTTGGCCTTCGTAGCGAGAGGGTTCGAGTACAGGAACAAGGATGTCTTGCTGCAGTTATACAGGGCCTTGGTGAGACCACACCTTGAATATTGTGTGCAGTTTTGGTCACCTTATCTGAGGAAGGATGTTCTTGCCATGGAGGGAGTTAGGTATATTTCTTAAGGGATATGGGGAGAAGGCGGGGACAGGGTACTGAATTTGGATGATCAGCCATGATCTCATTAAATGGTGGAGCAGGCTCGAGGGGCCGAATGGCCTACTCCTGCTCCTATCTTCTATGTTTCTATATATAGAATAAGATACCCGGGAGTGAGTGACAGGCTGGAATCTAATCGAGGGGTTCAGGGGGATTTATATATAGAATAACGGATACCTGGGAGTGAGTTACAGGCTGGAATCTGAAGTGTTACTTGCAGTCATTAACTCTGCGTTCCCTCTCCCTGTGTAACTCAGTGTACGAAACCGCGAGTTAGCATTCTCTGTTCCTCCATTATGGACGTCAGAACGAGCACTTCACTAGAGATGCCGGACAAGGAGAACACCTTCGTACTGAAGGTAAGGAATTCTATCGAACCCGTGCTGTACCTGCCCTGGGAGTGTTTGATGGGACAGTGTAGAGTGAACTTTACTCTGTATCTAACCCGTGCTGCACCTGCCCTGGGAGTGTTTGATGGGACAGTGTAGAGGGAGCTTTACTCTGTATCTAACCCATGCTGTACCTGCCCTGGGAGTGTTTGATGGGACAGTGTAGAGGGAGCTTTACTCTGTATCTAACCCATGCTATATCTGCCCTGGGAGTGTTTGATGGGACAGTGTAGAGGGAGCTTTACTCTGTATCTCACCCGTGCTGTACCTGCCCTGGGAGTGTTTGATGGGACAGTGTAGAGGGAGCTTTACTCTGTATCTAACCCGTGCTGTACCTGCCCTGGGAGTGTTTGATGGGACAGTGTAGAGGGAGCTTTACTCTGTATCTAACCCGTGCTGTACCTGCCCTGGGAGTATTTGATGAGGACAGTGTACCAGGGTCCCACAGCCGCTGACCGCCCCTTTGTTTCTGGTGCTTGAACAGATGGAGGACTCTGTGGACTACATCCTGGAGACCGTGGACTCCTTACAGATGCGTTCGTGGCTGGTCGACATACAGGAGTGCATGAGCCCAGGGTGAGTGCACGGGGTGGAGGTGAAGGGAAGGGTGGGGCTGGATGGAGAGGGCAGGGGAGGTTCGGAAAGCGGATGGGGCGCGGTGGAGGTCTGGGGCGGGATGGAAAGTGTCGGGGCGTGAGTGGCGAGGCGGTGGGGCGTGCGTAGCGACGGCGGGGAGGGGGTGAGACCCATGTGGGAGGGAGGGGGATGCAGGTGAGGGTGACGGTCTCTCTCAGTCGGATGTCTTGACGTTGGTTGCTGATTTCTGTCTTTTGAAGGGACAGTGAAGACGGTCTGAACCTGGGCTGTATGAACCACTCTGAAAGCATGCCAAGTCGCGAGCTTCCCATGATCCCTTGCGGCAGCTCGGACCACATCTCCCAAGGTAAGCACCGTCCCGTGGTTCAGTGAGTCTAACTCTCTCTCCCCTCCAAGTCAGACACTCCCTGGTTGCCTGTACTGAGGGAGCGCCGCACTGTCAGAGGGGCAGTACTGAGGGAGCGCCGCGCTGTGGGAGGGGCAGTACTGAGGGAGCGCTGCACTGTGGGAGGGACAGTACTGAGGGAGCGCCGCACTGTCGGAGGGGCAGTACTGAGCGCCGCACTGTGGGAGGGACAGTACTGAGGGAGCGCCGTGCTGTCGGAGGGGCAGTACTGAGGGAGCGCCGCACTGTCGGAGGGGCAGTACTGAGGGAGCGCCGCACTGTCGGAGGGGCAGTACTGAGGGAGCGCTGCACTGTGGGAGGGACAGTACTGAGGGAGCGCCGCACTGTCGGAGGGGCAGTACTGAGCGCCGCACTGTGGGAGGGACAGTACTGAGGGAGCGCCGTGCTGTCGGAGGGGCAGTACTGAGGGAGCGCCGCACTGTCGGAGGGGCAGTACTGAGGGAGCGCCGCACTGTCGGAGGGGCAGTACTGAGGGAGCGCCGCACTGTCGGAGGGGCAGTACTGAGGGAGCGCCGCACTGTGGGAGGGGCAGTACTGAGGGAGCGCCGCACTGTCGGAGGGGCTGTACTGAGGGAGCACAGTACTGTCGGAGGGGCTGTACTGAGGGAGCACAGTACTGTCGGAGGGGCTGTACTGAGGGAGCACAGTACTGTCGGAGGGACTGTACTGAGGGAGCACAGTACTGTCGGAGGGACTGTACTGAGGGAGCACAGTACTGTCGGAGGGGCTGTACTGAGGGAGCGCCGCACTGTGGGAGGGGCAGTACTGAGGGAGCGCCGCACTGTCGGAGGGGCTGTACTGAGGGAGCACAGTACTGTCGGAGGGGCTGTACTGAGGGAGCACAGTACTGTCGGAGGGGCTGTACTGAGGGAGCACAGTACTGTCGGAGGGGCAGTACTGAGGGAGCACCGCACTGTCTGAGGTGTTGTCTTTCGGGATGAGACGTTAAAGCGAGGACCCATCTGCCCCCTCGGCGGATGTAAAAGATCCCACGGGCACTATTGGAAGGACAGCAAGGAGGAGTTCTCCCCGGTCTCCTGGGGCCAATACTTGTCCCTCGACCAACATCTGAAAAATGCCCGTTTTTGTGCTCTTAAAATTCTACGTCATTCTGTGTAATTTGACACCGAGCCACATTAAGGTGATATTAGGACAGGTGGCCAAAGGCTGGGTCAAAGAGGTCGGTTTTACGGAGCCTCTTAATGGAGAGGCGGAGAAGTTTAGGGAGGCAATTCCAGAGCTCTGGGCCCAGGCGGCTGAAGGCACGGCCGCCAATGGTGGAGCGATGGAAATCGGGGGAGCGCGGAGATCTCGGAGGGTGGTAGGGGCTGGAGGAGGTAAATAAGAACAGGAGGAGGCCATTCAGCCCCTCGAGCCTGTTCCGCCATTCAGTGAGATCGTGGCTGATCTGTGACCTAACTCCATCTACCCACCTTTGCCCCATATCCCTTAAAAATCTATCTATCCTATCAGTTCCCCCTTTTAATATCTTGAAAACTTCGATCAGATCACCCCATAACCTTCTAAATTCCAGGGAACACAGCCCTAGTTTGTGAAATCTCTCCTCGTAACTTAACCCTTGGAGTCCGGGTCTCATTCTGGTAAACCTACGCTGCACTCCCTCCGAGGCCAATATATCCTCCCTAAGGTGTGGTGCCCAGAACTGCTCCCAGTGCTCCAGGTGTGGTCTAACCAGGGTTTTGTACAGCTGCAGCATAACTTCTACCCCCTTGTATCCTAGTCCTCTAGATATAACGGCCAGGTCATGGGGATAGGGAGGGGGGCCATGGAGGGATTTGAATACAGTGGGAGTGTGGGGGGAGGCCAGAATTGGAGGAGTGCAGAGATTTCGGAGGGTTGTCGGACTGGAGGAGGTTACAGAGTTGGTGAGGATTTGGGTGGCGGGGCGTGAGCCCATGTAGAGATTTGAACACAAGGGGGAGGTGCGGGATGGACTAGAAGCCAGGATTGTTCTCCTTAGAGAAGGTTAAGGGAGAGATTGACCAGAATGGTACCAGGGATGAGGGACTTCAGTGATGTGGAGAGACTGGAGAAGCTGGGATTGTTCTCCTTAGAGCAGAGAAGGTTAAGGGGAGATTGACCAGAATGGTACCGGGGATGAGGGACTTCAGTGATGTGGAGAGACTGGAGAAGCTGGGATTGTTCTCCTTAGAGCAGAGAAGGTTAAGGGGAGATTGACCAGAATGGTACCAGGGATGAGGGACTTCAGTGATGTGGAGAGACTGGAGAAGCTGGGGTTGTTCTCCTTAGAGCAGAGAAGGTTAAGAGGAGATTTGATAGAGGTGTTCAAAATCATAAAGGGTTTAGACAGAGTAAATAAGGAGAAACTGTTTCCAATGGCTGAAGGGTCGATAACGAGCGGGCACAGATTTAAGGTGATTGGCAAAAGTGCCAGAGGGGACATGAGGAAAAACTTTTTTACGCAGCGAGTGATTTGAAATGCGCTGCCTGATAGGGTGTTGGAGGCCGAGTCAATCGTAGCCTTCGACAGGGAATTGGAGAAATACTTGAAGGGGAAAATTGCAGGGATATGGGGAAAGAGCAGGGGGGAGTGGGACCAACTAACTCTTCGAAAGGGCCAGCACAAACTCGATGGTCCGAATGGCCTCCTTTTGTGCTGCAGTGTTCTGTGATTGTGTGAATTGGAGGAGCGCGGAGATGTCTGAGGCGGGTGTGTGCTGTAAGTTCGATGTTATTCTTTGTGATGCTCTCTCTCCCCTTCCCCTTCCCCCCCCCCCCCCCCCCCTCCCCCATCCCTCAGGTGCCTCTGGCGGTCTGTCGGAACGACCCTCGGCCTCCGTCTCGCCCAGCTCCGTCTCCATCACCCCCACCCGCTTCGGATCGCTTGAGCTGCTGCCTCCGGAGCTGCCCCCCCGCATCCCCATCGAGGAGACCCTGGAGAGGCTGCAGCCCGTGCCCCCGCCCACCCCTACCCCCTTCCCCGACACCCCGGACGCTGCAGGTACCGTCCCGAGGCGGGGGGGGGGAATTGTTCCCGGTGCGGGGGGGGCGGAGGCGCGAGGGGAGGGGAGGCGAGGGGTTAGGACGCGGGGAATGAAAAGAGGGCCGAATGGTTCCCTGGCGGGAGGTGGTGGGGATTGCGGGGGAAACATAGAAGATAGGAGCAGGAGTAGGCCATTCGGCCTCTCGGGCCTGCTCCGCCATTCAATGCGATCATGGCTGATCATCCAAACTCAGTACCCTGTCCCTGCTTTCTCCCCATATCCCTTGATCCCTTTAGCCTTAAGGAATATATCCAACTCCTTCTTGAATATATTTAATGAATTGGCCTCTACTGCCTTCTGTGGTAGAGAATTCCACAGGTTCACCACTCTCTGGGTGAAGAAATTCCTCCTCATTTCTGTCCTAAAAGGCTTACCCCTTATCCTTAGACTGTGACCCCTGGTTCTGGACTCCCCGACCATCGGGAACATCCTTCCTGCATCTAGTCTGTCTAGTCCTGTTAGAATTTTATAAGTTTCAATGAGATCCCCTCTCATTCATCTAAACTCCAGCGAGTACAAGCCCAATCGACCCAATCTCTCCTCATACGTCATTCCTGCCATCCCAGGTATCAGTCTGGTGAATCTTCGCTGCACTCCCTCCATGGCAAGAACATCCTTCCTCAGATAAGGTGACCAAAACTGCACACAATACTCAAGGTGTGGTCTCACCAAGGCCCTGTACAACTGCAGCAAGACATCCTTGTTCCTGTACTCGAACCCTCTTGCTACGAAGGCCAACATACCATTTGCCGCCTTAACCGCCTGCTGCACCTGCATGCTTACCTTCAGCGACTGGTGCACAAGGACACCCAGGTCTCGTTGCACTTCCCCTTCTCCCAATCTATTGCCATTCAGATAATCTGCCTTCCTGTTTTTGCCACCAAAGTGTATAGCCTCACATTTATCCACGTTATATTGCATCTGCCATGTTTCTGCCCAATCACCCAACCTGTCCAAATCATCCTGCAGTTTCTCGGCATCCTCCTCACAGCACACACGCTTTGTGTCGTCTGCAAATTTGGAGATATTACATCTAGTTCCCTTGTCTAGATCATTAATATATATTGTGAATAGCTGGGGTCCTAACACCGATCCCTGCGGTACCCCACTAGTCACTGCCTGCCACTCGGAAAAAGACCCGTTTATTCCAACTCTTTGCTTTCTGTCTGCCAACCAGTTCTCTATCCAAGTCAATACCTTGCCACCAATCCCATGTGCCTTAACTTTTCACGCTAATCTCTTATGCGGGTCGAGTCATCCCCTGGGTTGCGGGGAAGGTGGGCATTGGCGCGGAGGGCTGGGGGGAGGTGGGGTGGGGGGGGGAAGTGGAGCGAATGGTTGTCGGAAGGGGGAACAGGGTTTGGCCGGTGCTGGTGTTCCACCATCTCTGGGGCGGGCAGACAGTGCCGGCCTTGCCAGCGACGCCCATGTTCCAAGAATGAATGTACCCAAAAAAAAAAGGCCAATTTTGTAGTGTCCCATTCCCTGTTGGCAGGCTCAGCACAGGCCGCGGATGGAGCCTGGAACTTTCCTGCTGTGGTCAGGCCATCCGTTGTGGGGGGGGGGGGGGGTGGTGGGGGCAGATGTTCTGGAACGAGTAACCTTCTATGTTTGTTCAGCTAAAAACGGTCTGGTGATGTGTTTTTTGTGACGTTCTTCCAACCCCGGTACCTTGTACTTTTTTTTTTTCCCTCCCCCCCCCCCCCTCTCTAGGGTCGACCTTCATTTTCCAAATCGACCAGGACCTGGGAGAGGGCGACCACCCTCTCTCCGAGTACCCCTGGTTCCACGGGACCCTCTCGCGCCTGAAAGCGGCCCAGCTAGTCCTGGCCGGCGGGACGAGCAGCCACGGCGTGTTCCTGGTCCGGCAGAGCGAGACGCGGAGGGGAGAGTACGTGCTCACGTTCAACTTTCAAGGCAAGGCAAAGGTGAGTGAGGATCGGTGCTGGGGCCTTGGCTATTTCCAATCCATATTAACTGACTTGGATGAACATAGAAGATAGGAACAGGAGTCGGCCATTCGGCCCCTCGAGCCTGCTCCGCCATTCAATGAGATCATGGCTGATCATCCAAATTCAGTACCCTGCCCCTGCCTTCTCCCCATATCCCTTGATCCCTTTAGCCTTCAGAAATATATCCAACTCCTTCTTGAATATATTTAATCAAATCAATCAAATCAAATCAACTTTTATTGTCATTGTTAGTGCACAAGTGCAGTACAACGAAATGTAGGCTTGCGGCTCCCGAGAGTGTACATTTAGATTAAGACATTTAAACATTCAACATACATTTGGCTTGTAATACATAAACATAAACATAATAAAGTGCATTGGCAGATGTGCAGGCTTTAGAGTTTATTTGTGGAGTTCAGTAGGATGACAGCCCTGGGAAAGAAGCTGTTCCTAAATCTGGTCGTTGGGCAGTTTTGACTACCCGCTGCAGGGCTTTCCAGTCATAGTAGCTACAGCTGCCATACCATACTGTGATACAGTTCGTCAGGATGCTCTCTATTGTGCAGCGGTAAAAGTTAGAGAGGATCAGGGGTGACAGGTTACATCCCTTCAGCCTCCTTAGGAAATATAGGCGCTGCTGGGCCTTCTTCACCAGAGAGGAGGTATTGAGGGACCAGGAGAGGTCTTCTGTGATGTGGACTCCGAGGAACTTAAAGCTGTCCACCCTTTCCACCACAGCCCCATTGATGTGGATGGGGGTGTGACTTCCGCCTTTAGACTTCCTGAAGTCCACAATGATTTCTTTGGCTTTCTTGATGTTAAGGGCCAGGTTGTTATCGGCGCACAACTGCAATGAATTGGCCTCAACTGCCTTCTGTGGTAGAGAATGCCACAGGTTCACCACTCTCTGGGTGAAGAAATTCCTCCTCATCTCTGTCCTAAATGGCCTACCCCTTATCCTTAGACTGTGACCCCTGGTTCTGGACTCCCCGACCATCGGGAACATCCTTCCTGCATCTAGTCTGTCCGGTCCTGTCAGAATTTTATAAGTTTCAATGAAGGGACAGAGTGCAGCGTATCCAAGTTTGCCGACGATACAAAGCTCGATGGGCCAGCAAGCTGCGAGGAGGACACGAGGCTGCAAAGGGATATCGACAGGTTAAGTGAGTGGGCAATAAGGTGGCAGATGGAGTGTAATGTGGGGAAATGAGCAGTTATTCACTTTTTGGTAGGTAAAAACAAAAAAGAATATTTTTTTGAACGGTGAGAGACTGGGAAATGTTTGCAACCTTGAGGGACCTGGGTGTCCTCGTACAGGAAACTCGTTCAAACAGCATCTAAACATGTGGAATTCTCGCTCTGAAAACAACACCTCCGCAACCGGCAATCTTGCCGAGTCCGAGTCTCCCGCGGTAACCGAGTTAGTCAGTGGGGGTAGTTCTCCAAACAGCCACGACTCGGCTTCTTGGCGCTGTTGGGAGTCGGAACACCTCAATACTCCTGTAACCAGGAGTCTGATTCTCCCGCGCTGCCGGGAGTCTCTTCCCATCCGCCATTTTACAGGGGTACTGTGTCTCCCGCGCTGCCGGTAGTCTCTTCCCATCCGCCATTTTACAGGGGTACTGTGTGTCTCCCACGCTGCTGGCAGTCATTGCATTGCCCTCAACTGGCAGTACTGTACTTAATCAAGCATCTTCCACCATCCATTTAACACCACATTCTGTAGGTGAGTGCCCAATTACTGTACACGGCACATTTCTTGATTTAAAAAAAAAAAAAAAAAATTCTGTTAAAAATAGCCTCGGTAGATAATCCTCTCCGTCATCCAGAAATTTTTGATCAACCGACAACACGTCGGTGCCGGATACCAAAGAGTTTCCTGTACATGAATCACAGAAAGTTAACATGCAGGTGCAGCAAGCGATTGGGAAAGCAAATGGTATGTTGGCCTTCGTAGCGAGAGGTTTCGAGTACAGGAACAAGGATGTCTTGCTGCAGTTGTACAGGGCCTTGGTGAGACCACATCTGGAGTACTGTGTACAGTTCTGGTCTCCTTACCTAAGGAAGGATACACTTAGAGGGAGTGCAACGAAGGTTCACCAGACTGGTTCCTGGGATGAGGGGATTGACCTACGAGGAGAGATTGAGTAGACGAGGCCTACATTCCTCAGAGTTTAGAAGAATGAGAGGTGATCTAATTGAAGCATATCAAATTCTTAAGAGGGTTGACGGGGTTAATGCTGGGAAAATGTTTCCCCCTGGCTGCGGAATCTAGAACACGGGGGTCACAGTCACAGGATAAGGGGTCGGCCATTTTGGACTGAGATGAGAGGAAATGTCTTCACTCAGAGGGTGGTGAATCTTTTGAATTCTCGATCCCAGAGAGCTGTGGAGGCTCAGTCGTTGAGTATATTCAAGATCGAGGTCGATAAATTTTTGGGAACAAAGGGAATTGAAGGGTATGGGGCTAGTGCGGGAAGGTGGAGTTGAGGTAGGAGATCAGCCATGATCTTGATGAATGCTGTACCTGCCCTGGGAGTGTTTGATGGGACAGTGTAGAGGGAGCTTTACTCTGTATCTAAGCCGTGCTGCAGTTGTACAGGGCCTTGGTGAGACCACACCTTGAGTATTGTGTGCAGTTTTGGTCGCCTTATCTGAGGAAGGATGTTCTTGCCATGGAAGGAGTTCAGCGAAGATTCACCAGGCTGATACCTGGGATGGCAGGAATGACGTATGAGGAGAGATTGGGTCGATTGGGCTTGTACTCGCTGGAGTTTAGAAGAATGAGAGGTGATCTCATTGAAACTTATATAATTCTGATAGGACTGGACAGACTAGATGCAGGAAGGATGTTCCTGATGGTCGGGGAGTCCAGAACCAGGGGTCACAGTCTAAGGATAAGGGGTAGGCCATTTAGGACAGAAATGAGGAGGAATTTCTTTACCCAGAGAGTGGTGAACCTGTGGAATTCTCTACCACAGAAGGCAGTAGAGGCCAATTCATTAAATATATTCAAGAAGGAGTTGGATATATTTCTTAAGGCTAAAGGGATCAAGGGATATGGGGAGAAGGCAGGGACAGGGTACTGAATTTGGATGATCAGCCATGATCTCATTAAATGGCGGAGCGGGGCCGAATGGCCGACTCCAGCTCCTATTTCTTATGTTCTTACGAGACTGCTGCGCTGAACGTATGGCTGGTGGAGCGTATGGCTGGGCCATGAGAAACTGTAGTTCTGAGGGCTAAGTGGAGATTGAATCGAGTTTATTATTTATAAAGTATCTCTCTTCAGATTGGAGCTATTTCCACTGCGGCGCGGCACGGCAGGCTAAGAGGACTTTGAATCGAGTTTATTCTTTATAAACTCTCATGCTTCAGGTTGGTTTATTTACGCTGGAACGGTGCAGGCTAAGAGAAGATTAAATCGAGTTTTCTGATGATTATGACGAGTAGTTATGAGGAGAGGTTTGACAGGTTGATACCAGAACTGAGGGGGTATAATTATCAGAAAAGCTCTGGTCTGGTTAGACCACACTTGGAGCACTGTGCACAGTTCTGGTCCGGTTGGACCACACTTGGTGCACTGTGCACTGTTCCGGTCTGGTTAGACCACACTTGGAGCACTGTGCACAGTTCTCGTCTTGTTAGACCACACTTGGAGCACTGTGCACAGTTCTGGTCTGGTTAGACCACACTTGGAGCACTGTGCACAGTTCAGGTCTGGTTAGACCACACTTGGAGCACTGTGCACAGTTCTGGCCTGGTTAGACCACACTTGGAGCACTGTGTACAGTTCTGGTCTGGTTAGACCACACTTGGAGCACTGTGCACAGTTCAGGTCTGGTTAGACCACACTTGGAGCACTGTGCACAGTTCAGGTCTGGTTAGACCACACTTGGAGCACTGTGCACAGTTCTGGTCTGGTTAGACCACACTTGGAGCACTGTGCACAGTTCTGGTCTGGTTAGACCACACTTGGAGCACTGTGCACAGTTCTGGTCTGGTTAGACCACAGAGTGGTGACCTGATTGAGGTTTGTAAGATTATGAAGTGTTTCAATAGGGTCGATGCAGAGAAGATGTTTCCAGTTGTAGGGGAGACCAGAACTAGGGGCCATCAATATAAGAGAGTCACTAATAAATCCAATGGGGAATTCAGGAGAAACTTCTTTCCCCAGAGAGTGGTGAGAATGTGGAACTCGCTACCACAGGGAGTGGTTGAGGCGAGTAGCAGAGATACATTTAAGAGGAAGCTAGATAATCACACGAGGGAGAAAGGAATAGAGGGATATGTTGATATGGTTAGAATGAAGAGGGTTGGGAGGAGGCTCTCTCGTGGAGCCAGCTTGGGTCGAATGGCCTGTTTCTTTGCTTAAATACTATGTAATTCTCTCTCTTCCCCCCCTCCGGCAGCACCTGCGACTGTCCTTGAATGAAGAGGGCCAGTGCCGGGTACAGCACCTTTGGTTCCAGACAATCTTTGACATGCTGGAACACTTCCGCGTCCACCCCATCCCGCTGGAGTCGGGCGGCTCCAGCGACGTCACGCTGGCGAGCTATGTGGTGGCCTCGCATCGCCTGCACGGTGAGTGCGCGCCTTTCCCGCGGGCGCGTCGTGGAGTGGGGTGGGCGGGATGGGGGAGGGAGGGAGTGACTTTGCCCCCCCCCCCCCCTGCCAAACACACACCGGGGGATTCAACCCATCCATAAACATGTTACTTCCTGTCTGCCATTCCTGTCGTCACATTTCTGTCACACTTTCGCGCCAACTCCTTTCACCATTATTCATTCCTATGTAAACGTCACGGTGTAGTTACACTCTCCCGCCAGTAGATGGCACTGTGGTGCTTCATTTTTTTTTTTTGAATTTCCCCTCAGCCTGTCTATTGGGAAACTCCTCTGCTCCAAACAAATCTGCTTCCCAAAGATTCTGCCGTTTAACGGTAAATAATTTCTCCAGCGCCTTTCACGACCTCGGGATGTCCCAAAGTGCTTCACAGCCAATGAAGTTCTTTTGAGGTGCAGTCACTGTTGTAAAGTAGGAAACACGGCAGCCAATTTGCACACAGCAAGCCCCCACAAACAGCAATGACATAAATTGTATTCCCCTCAGTACTGCCCCTCCGACAGTGCGGCGCTCCCTCAGTACCGCCCCTCCGACAGTGCGGCGCTCCCTCAGTACCGCCCCTCCGACAGTGCGGCGCTCCCTCAGTACCGCCCCTCCGACAGTGCGGCGCTCCCTCAGTACCGCCCCTCCGACAGTGCGGCGCTCCCTCAGTACTGCCCCTCCGACAGTGCGGCGCTCCCTCAGTACCGCCCCTCCGACAGTGCGGCGCTCCCTCAGTACTGCCCCTCCGACAGTGCGGCGCTCCCTCAGTACTGCCCCTCCCGACAGTGCGGCGCTCCCTCAGTACTACCCCTCCGACAGTGCGGCGCTCCCTCAGTACTGCCCCTCCCGACAGTGCGGCGCTCCCTCAGTACCGCCCCTCCGACAGTGCGGCGCTCCCTCAGTACCGCCCCTCCGAGGGGTGTGGGCCTGGGCTCCAGTCTCTGAAGTGGGTGTGTGGCCCGAACCCACGACATCCTGCCGAGGAGGCGAGGGAGAGACAGACACCCGCTGAGCCACGGCTGACCCAGAAATCTTAACAATATGTAAGCGTTATCGGGGAGGGCGGCCCTGAAATCTGAAGGGTTGCGGCGGGTGTGGGGGGGGGAGCGGTGCGGGTAAATGACAGCTCGCGGGAGAGGTCGCAGTGAGTGGGGGGCGGGCGGTAGTAGTGTGATTGCGAGAGGCGTACAGCTTAGGAGCCTCGACACAATGAGCCCCCACTGGCTGGGGGTCAAGTTCCCACCCCCACTCGGGGCTTTTATACAGGAGGGTTGCCGCTCTCGCTCCCGCCCCTCACCC
>NW_028225179.1:33795095-33812992 GCF_052327205.1 Somniosus microcephalus | reverse complement strand
AAGAGAGAGACCTGCCCTGGGTGTGTTTGATGGGACAGTGTAGAGGGAGCTTTACTCTGTATCTAACCCATGCTGTACCTGCCCTGGGAGTGTTTGATGGGTACAGTGCAGAGGGAGCTTTACTCTGTATCTAACCTGTGCTGTACCTGCCCTGGGAGTGTTTGATGGGACAGTGTAGAGGGAGCTTTACTCTGTATCTAACCTGTGCTGTACCTGCCCTGGGAGTGTTTGATGGGACAGAGTAGAGGGAGCTTTACTCTGTATCTAACCTGTGCTGTACCTGCCCTGGGAGTGTTTGATGGGACAGTGTAGAGGGAACTTTACTCTGTATCTAACCTGTACTGTACCTGCCCTGGGAGTGTTTGATGGGACAGTGTAGAAGGAGCTTTACTCTGTATCCAACCCGTGCTGTACCTGCCCTGGGAGTGTTTGATGGGACAGTGTAGAGGGAGCTTTACTCTGTATCTAACCCGTGCTGTACCTGCCCTGGGAGTGTTTGATGGGTACAGTGTAGGGGGAGCATTACTCTGTATCTAACCCGTGCTGTACATGCCCTGGGAGTGTTTGATGGGACAGTGTAGCGGGAGCTTTACTCTGTATCTAACCCGTGCAGTACCTGCCCTGGGAGTGTTTGATGGGACAGTGTATGTTGTGTATGTACCTTTAAGAGAATAACTGGTCTCAGACTGCAGTACTGGCAGTGACCACCCCTGTATAAAAGGCGCTAGAGAGCCTCTGTTTAATTTCGTTATTGCCTTTCACCAGTAAAGATGTGTTTGTTTTCACTCCTGCTAGTCCGTGTCTAAATCATTCACAGACTTAACACTGGCGACGAGTAAGAAACGAACTTACCTGCAACTCAGCAGCAGCTCCGATGACGTTGTTGAAGGTCGGAGTCAGAAGAAAGAAAAAAAATAGAGGCCATTGAAACTCGGGAAACGGGCGTCGACCGTCAATCATCGGGTTCAAGGCTTTGCAGGAGCGACTTTCCAGAGCCAGGCTGGGTTCCTCGGTCCGTGGTTTCCCAGCTAATCGGGCTGGTGACGGGTAGTGCTCTGATCCTTCCTGGGCTGCGGCGGGCTGAAGGTCGATCGGGTGGCCTTTCAACGGGGCCGGGCAGCGAGTCGGGAAGCAAAGAGAGAGAGAGAGGGTGGAGCACACAGGGCGCGGCCGGTGTTTCGAAGCCGGGCAGCGTTCGGACCTCAGAAGAGGGAGGGAAGTGTCCCAGAGGGTCCGCTCCACGACGGGAAAATAATAAAAGAAAAAGAATACGCGCAAGAAACCGTGGAAAGCAGCGCTGACAACAGCGGGGAAGAAGGCAAAGCGCAGGAGGCGCCATTTTGTTAAATCGGAGAAGAAGGCAAAGCGCGGGAGGCGCCATTTTAGATTTGCAAGATGCCGAAGACTGGCTGTATCACTGCTTTTGATAATACATTAGAGGACTGGACCACGTATGTGGAAAGAGTCGAGGTATATTTCGAGGCAAACGATATAGCGGAGGGGAAAAAGGCATCGATATTGTAAAACTTAATGGGCGCTAGAACGTACGACCTATTGCGGGATCTGATTACTCCAGCCAAACCGAAGGCGAAGAGTTTTAACGAAATTGTTGCTGTTCTACAGGAACACCTAAACCCTGCACCGCTGTTGATAGCAGAAAGATTTAAATTCCACAGGAGAACTCAGCACAAAGATGAGAGCAATGCTGAGTATCTTACGGAACTACGCAAGCTATCAAAGCACTGCCAGTTCGGAGCAGGACTGGCAGATACCCTACGGGACAAATTTGTCTGTGGACTCCTGAGTGAAGGAACACAGAAGAAGTTACTCGCAGAAAAAGAGCTGACGCTAGATAAGGCTTTCAGCGTGGCAGTATCGTATGAAGCAGCAGCCAGGGGAGCTGCAGAAATTCAACAAAAACCACAGGAATACGGCACCCACGAAATGACACGGGGATTTGCAAAATGTTATCGCTGCGGCAGAACTAACCATGACCAGAAGGACTGCTGGTCCAAAGACAAAATATGCAGACAATGCGGGAAGATTGGACACATTGCACGAGTTTGTAGGTCTGGGAAGAAGACCAGCGACAACAAAAAGGCTACTAAGGAACTGTACAAGAAAGTACAAAAGATGACAGACAGTAGTTCCAAAGACCAGATGAGCGATAGTGAATCCGGAAACAGGAGACTAAGCTGTCTCAAACTTCACAATGTAATCGCAAAAGAGGATCACCGAACCATTTGGGTCACTCTCACGATAGCAGGGTCCCAAGTTAAAATGGAATTGGATACAGGATCAGCGCTAACCGTCATGAATCGACGAGACTACGAGCGGCTATTTTCACACATACCCTTGAGAGAGACATCCATCGTCTTGACGACGTATACGGGGCAAAAAGTACACCCCAGAGGAAAAATAAGGGTGCCTGTCGAATACAATGGCAAGAAAATACGGAAATTGTATCTCTACATACTGCCAAATGATGGACCACCGTTATTGGGACGGGAATGGATCAGGAAGATAAACTTGGATTGGCATTCCATTCATGCAATGACGGTGGACGGTAAAAAAGGTGACGACGTCACTCCTGGACGATTGTCAACAATCTTAGCTAACGCCAAAGAGGTATTTCAACAAGAACTGGGCACGCTTAAAGGCATAACCGCCTCATTAAAAATAGAAGAGAATGCAGTTCCCAAGTTTTTCAAAGCGAGACCGGTACCATATGCAATTCGCCCAGCCGTCGAGGCAGAGCTGGAGAATCTGGAGAAGGCGGGCGTGTTGTCTAAGGTCGACTGGAGCGAGTGGGCGACACCCATCGTTCCTGCCATGAAGAAAACGTTAAGCAATAAGTCCAGAGAGCCAAGGAAGATTCGCATCTGTGGGGATTTCAAGGTGACGGTGAACCCTGTCCTTCACACAGTACAATATCCTCTTCCAAGGATAGAAGACATCTTCGCCTCACTGTCTGGAGGGAAGCGTTTTACAAAAATTGACCTAGCACAAGCATATTTGCAGATGGAGGTTGAAGAGTCCTCTAGGAAGTATCTCACGATAAACACTCACAAAGGTCTTTACCAGTATCATCGATTGGTATTCGGAGTAGCATCGGCTCCGGCGATATGGCAAAGAGCGACGGAACAAGTCCTGCAAGGGATTCCGGGGACTCAGTGTTACTTGGACGACATCCTTGTAACAGGTGAAGATGACAGTGAACACCTTAACAACCTAGAACAGGTGCTCACTAGACTACGGGAACATGGGCTGCGAGCCAACCGCCCCAAGTGCGAATTTTTTAAGAAACAGATATCGTATTGTGGCCGCTTGATTGATGAAGAGGGGTTACATAAGTCCCCTGACAAAATTGAAGCGGTTGTTAAGGCCCCAGCGCCTGAAAATGTGTCACAACTGAGGTCATTCCTCGGGTTGGTGAATTACTATCATAAGTTTTTGCCGAATTTGTCGACAATTCTGCACCCACTGAACGCCCTGCTACGAACGGGGGTAGCATGGAAATGGAGCGATGATTGTAAACGTGCTTTTCAGAAGAGTAAGGACTTAATCACTTCGAAGGAAGTATTGGCTCACTACAACCCAGCACTGCCAATCAGGCTGGCGTGTGATGCGTCTCCCTACGGCATTGGGGTGGTACTGTCACATAAATTCCTTGATGGTTAGGAGAGTCCGATAGCTTTTGCGTCACGCTCGTTAACTTCTGCCGAGCGTAACTACGCCCAGATTGACAGAGAGGCCCTCAGCCTAGTGTGGGGGGTGAAGAAGTTCAATCACTATCTGCACGGTCAAAAATTTACTCTACTGACCGATCATCAACTTCTTGTCTCCATTTTCAACCCTCAGAAGGGCGTACCGATAATGACAGCACAACGGCTGCAGAGATGGTCCCTTTTCCTAGGGGCACACCAATATGACATCGAGTACAAAGGAACTAAACAGCATGGAAATGCTGATGGATTGTCACGTCTACCGTTGCCGACGGTGGAAGAAGAAGACCTTGCAGTGGATCCAATGGAGTTATTCCACTCGACCATAGTCGAATGTCTCCCTGTGACAAATGCAAACATAGAAAAGGAAACACGGAATGACCCGACACTATCACGGGTCTATGATTTAACGGTGAAGGGATGGCCAGCACATGGCGAACCACTGCTGCCAGCATTCTCGCCGAGAAGAGAACAGCTGTCAGTGTGCAGAGGAACCTTGATGTGTGGATCCAGAGTAGTAATTCCACCTAAGTTGACGGATAGAGTGCTCAATGAGCTTCATGAGGGTCATCTGGGTGGGGTAAAAATGAAGAGCTTAGCCAGAGCGTTTGTGTGGTGGCCGGGAATCGATAGAGAAATCGAAGAGATGACCAAGAGCTGTGCAGGCTGCCAGAAGGTCCAAAACGCCCCACCACAAGCTCCTCTGCATCCATGGGAGTGGCCCTCATCTCCATGGCAAAGGGTGCACATTGATTTTGCTGGTCCCTTCATGGACTTGATGTTTTTAATTGCGGTGGATGCACATTCAAAGTGGCCAGAGGTAATAAAAATGTCCTCAACCACCACGGAAAAAACTATCACAGTTTTACGAACCATATTCGCCAGGAATGGGCTGCCTGAACAGATTTGCTCTGACAATGGACCACAGTTTGTGTCTGAAGAGTTCCGGAGGTTCTTAAAGAACAATGGTGTTAAGCATTACACATCTGCCCCATATCATCCAGCCACTAATGGATTGGCCGAGAGGTTTGTCCAAACATTCAAGAAGGCTATCAAGGCAATGTGTAATGAAGATATACCCCTACAACACAAGGTGGACAACTTCTTGTTTGCCTACCGGAATGCGACACATGCGGTTACCAACCAAACTCCAGCCATGATGTTCTTCAATCGAAGACTACGATGCCGCTTGGATTTGGTTAAGCCAAACGTCCGAAGAGATGTGGAGAACAGGCAGTTTCAGAATATGAATGAAAGGCCGACCAGGAGTTTTAAGATAGGTCAACCAGTTTTGGCCCGGGACGACCGCACTGAGAAATGGCAGCCAGGAACGATTTGTACACGACAAGGACCTCTCATGTATACCGTGGACGTTGGGGAGAGCATTGTAAGACGCCATGCTGACCAGATTCTAGAGTCACTGGAAAACGTCAACTCCACACCACGATCTGATACACCTGGTAATGAAATCGACGTTCCAATTGCAGCTACCGCAGAACCGGTAATATTGGAAGCAGATGAACCAAACAACGACATTGATCCCGACTCAACCTTGCCAGAAGAACCTGTTACCCCAAAGAGGCGTTATCCAGACAGAATCAGGAAGCCTCCTCAAAGACTGAACTTATAATTGCTTAAACTTAACCAATGCATCTAGCAATCGTAATTGTGATTGTTATTAGTTATCATTTAGTTGTTAAATGAATGTTATGTACTGTTTATCTAAAAGGGGAGGAATTGTTGTGTATGTACCTTTAAGAGAATAACTGGTCTCAGACTGCAGTACCGGCAGTGACCACCCCTGTATAAAAGGCGCTAGAGAGCCTCTGTTGTTTAGTTTCGTTATTGCCTTTCACCAGTAAAGATGTGTTTGTTTTCACTCCTGCTAGTCCGTGTCTAAATCATTCACAGACTTAACAGTGTAGATGGAGCTTTACTCTGTATCTAAACCGTGCTGTACCTGCCCGGGGAGTGTTTGATGGGACAGTGAAGAGGGAGCTTTACTCTGTATCTAACCCATGCTGTACCTGCCCTGGGAGTGTTTGATGGGACAGTGCAGAGAGAGATTTACTCTGTATCTAACCCATGCTGTACCTGCCCTGGGACTGTTTGATGGGACAGTGTAGAGGGAGCTTTACTCTGTATCTAACACTTGATGTGCCTGCCCTGGGAGTGTTTGATGGGACAGTGTAGAGGGAGCTTTACTGTTTCTAACCCGTGCTGTACCTGCCCTGGGAGTGTTTGATGGGACAGTGTAGATGGAGCTTTACTCTGTATCTAATCCCGTGCTGTACCTGCCCTGGGTGTGATTGATGGGACAATGTAGAGGGAGCTTTACTCTGTATCTAACCTATGCTGTACCTGCCCTGGGAGTGTTTGATGGGACAGTGTAGAGGGAGCTTTACTCTGTATCGAACCCGTGCTGTAGCTGCCCTGGGAGTGTTTGTTGGGACAGTGTAGAGGGAGCTTTATTCTGTATCTAACCCGTGCTGTACCTGCCCTGGGAGTGTTTGATGGGACAGTGTAGAGGGAGCTTTACTCTGTATCTAACCCGTGCTGTAGCTGCCCTGGGAGTGTTTGTTGGGACATTGGAGAGCGAGCTTTACTCTGTATCTATCCCATGCTGCCCTGCCCTGGGAGTGTTTGATGGGACAGTGTAGAGGGAGCATTATCACAGAATCACAGAATCACAGAAACCCCACAGTGCAGATAGAGGCCATTTCGGCCCATCGAGCCTGCACCGACACATATCCCACCCTATCCCCGTAACCCCACGTATTTAATCCCCCTAACACTAAGGGTCAATTTATCATAGCCAATCAACCTAACCCGCACATCCTTGGACTGTGGGAGGAAACCGGAGCACCCAGAGGAAACCCACGCAAACACGGGGAGTATTTACTCTGTATCTAACACTTGATGTGCCTGCCCTGGGAGTGTTTGATGGGACAGTGTAGAGGGAGCTTTACTCTGTATCTAACCCGTGCTGTACCTGCCCTGGGAGTGTTTGATGGGACAGTGTAGAGGGAGCTTTACTCTGTATCTAACCCGTGCTGTACCTGCTCTGGGAGTGTTTATTGGGACATGTAGAGGGAGCTTTACTCTGTATCTAACCCGTGCTGTACCTGCCCTGGGAGTGTTTGATGGGACAGTGTAGAGGGAGCTTTACTCTGTATCTTACCCCGTGCTGTACCTGCCCTGGGAGTGTTTGACGGGACAGTGTAGAGGGAGCTTTACTCTGTATCTAACCCTGTGCTGTACCTGCCCTGGGAGTGTTTGATGGGACAGTGTAGAGGGAGCTTTACTCTGCATCTAACCCGTGCTGTACCTGCCCTGGGAGTGTTTGATGGGACAGTGTAGAGGGAGCTTTACTCTGTATCTAACCCATGCTGTACCTGCCCTGGGAGTGTTTGATGGAACAGTATAGAGGGAGCTTTACTCTGTATCTAACCCGTGCTGTACCTGCCCTGGGATTATTTGATGGGACAGTGTAGAGGGAGTTTTACTCTGTATCTAACCCCGTGCTGTCCCTGCCCTGGGAGTGTTTGATGGGACAGTGTAGAGGGAGCTTTACTCTGTATCTAACCCGTGCTGTACCTGCCCTGGGAGTGTTTGATGGGACAGTGTAGAGGGAGCTTTACTCTGTATCTAACCCGTGCTGTACCTGCCCTGGGAGTGTTTGATGGGACAGTGTAGAGGGAGCTTTACTCTGTATCTAACCCGTGCTGTCCCTGCCCTGGGAGTGTTTGATGGGACAGTGTAGAGGGAGCTTTACTCTGTATCTAACCCGTGCTGTACCTGCCCTGGGAGTGTTTGATGGGACAGTGTAGAGGGAGCTTTACTCTGTATCTAACCCGTGCTGTACCTGCCCTGGGAGTGTTTGATGGGACAGTGTAGAGGGAGCTTTACTCTGTACCTAACCCGTGCTGTACCTGCCCTGGGAGTGTTTGATGGGACAGTGTAGAGGGAGCTTTACTCTGTATCTAACCCATGCTGTACCTGCCCTGGGAGTGTTTGATGGGACAGTGTAGAGGGAGCTTTACTCTGTATCTAACCCGTGCTGTACCTGCCCTGGGAGTGTTTGATGGGACAGTGTAGAGGGAGCTTTACTCTGTATCTAACCCATGCTGTACCTGCCCTGGGAGTGTTTGATGGGACAGTGTAGAGGGAGCTTTACTCTGTATCTAACCCGTGCTGTACCTGCCCTGGGAGTGTTTGATGGGACAGTGTAGAGGGAGCTTTACTCTGTATCTAACCCGTGCTGTACCTGCCCTGGGAGTGTTTGATGGGACAGTGTAGAGGGAGGTTTACTCTGTATCTAACCCGTGCTGTACCTGCCCTGGGAGTGTTTGATGGGACAGTGTAGAGGGAGCTTTACTCTGTATCTAACCCGTGCTGTACCTGCCCTGGGAGTGTTTGATGGGACAGTGTAGAGGAAGCTTTACTCTGTATCTAACCCGTGCTGTACCTGCCCTGGGAGTGTTTGATGGGACAGTGTAGAGGGAGCTTTACTCTGTATCTAACCCCGTGCTGTACCTGCCCTGGGAGTGTTTGATGGGACAGTGTAGAGGGAGCTTTACTCTGTATCTAACCCGTGCTGTACCTGCCCTGGGAGTGTTTGATGGGAAAGTGTAGAGGGAGCTTTACTCTGTATCTAACCCCGTGCTGTACCTGCCCTGGGAGTGTTTGATGGGACAGTGTAGAGGGATCTTTACTCTGTATCTAACCCCGTGCTGTACCTGCCCTGGGAGTGTTTGATGGGACAGTGTAGAGGGAGCTTTACTCTGTATCTAACCCGTGCTGTACCTGCCCTGGTAGTGTTTGATGGGACAGTGTAGACGTAGATTTAATTTGTATCCCTACCTGTCTCTGTGATACCAGTGCCTGGTTTATATCGATGCCGTGACGTCTTTTTGCCAGGAGTTTGCTGGATGTTGACATCGAATCCTCCTGGGGAATGTTCCTGGAATAGTTCCCACTCTCCGTTAACACGATCCGAGATCCCGCTCCGATAACGCGCCCCGATAACACGGCGCTTCCTCTCCCCGAGACAGCTGCCTGACACTCCACTTCCAGGGAGCACTTTGCGATCGTCGGCTGGATATTTGACTGCAGCAGGTGGCACCCGCTGATCGGGAGCGGGGAAACCCCGGCCGATTCAGTCCCCTCCCTCAGTCCCTCCCTCCCTAGCGAGAGGGTTTGAGTACAGGAACAAGGATGTCTTGCTGCAGTTGTACAGGGCCTTGGTGAGACCACACCTTGAGTATTGTGCGCAGTTTTGGTCGCCTTATCTGAGGAAGGATGTTCTTGCCATGGAGGGAGTGCAGCGAAGATTCACCAGACTGATACCTGGGATGGCAGGAATGACGTATGAGGAGAGATTGGGTCGATTGGGCTTATATTCGCTGGAGTTTAGAAGAATGAGAGGGGATCTCATTGAAACTTATAAAATTCTAACAGGACTGGACAGACTAGATGCAGGAAGGATGTTCCCGATGGTCGGGGAGTCCAGAACCAGGGGTCACAGTCTAAGGATAAGGGGTAAGTCATTTAGGACTGAGATGAGGAGGAATTTCTTCACCCAGAGAGTGGTGAACCTGTGGAATTCTTTACCACAGAAGGCAGTTGAGGCCAATTCATTAAATATATTCAAGAAGGAGTTGGATATATTTCTTAAGGCTAAAGGGATCAAGGGATATGGGGAGAAAGCAGGGACAGGGTACTGAATTTGGATGATCAGCCATGATCTCATTAAATGGCGGAGCAGGCTCGAGGGGCCGAATGGCCTACTCCTGCTACTATCTTCTATGTTTCCCTATCCCCCCCCCCTCCGGGAACCTCGAGGGTGATTGCAGCCCCTCCTCTTTATCTCTATTCCCCATCGGACTGTGACCCATGCAGTAGGCCGGGAGTGGAGCCTGGGCCTTTCCTGCTCTGTGCAGGAAACTCAAGTCTCCCTTCACTCTGCGGGCCCCAGGGGTGGGGGGGGGGGGGGGGAGGAGCGCGGGGGAGGGAAGAGGGCAGTTGAGGTGAAGGCTTTCCTGGTCGAACATACTCACTGGAGCATTTTCAGCAGCTTCTGCCCGTACAGGGCCTGGTAGTACTCGGTGAGGTGCAAGTTATGATCCATGTTCAGGCTGTTCCTGGGAGTGGCTCCTGGCTGCGAGCTGGGTGCTAATGGAGGCCCCAACGACAGCCCTGGAATCCGGAACCCTGGGCCAACCCCTCAGTGTTTGGAAGATGCTACCCCAGTGACCTAGCAACATCTCTTGGTTACCAGCCCCCAACCCTTATATTGACTGCAGAACTTAAGAAATCGGAGCAGGAGTCGGCCATTCAGCCCCTCGAGCCTGCTCCGCCATTCAATAAGATCACGGCTGATCATGTACCTTATCTGTTGCACGATCCCTTTATATCCAAAAACCTATCGATCTCAGCCTTGAATATACTCAACGACTGAGCCTCCACAGCCATTGAGCCTCCGACAGTGCAGCGCTCCCTCAGTACTGCCCCTCCGACAGTGTGGCGCTCCCTCAGTACTGCCCCTCCGACAGTGCGGCGCTCCCTCAGTACCGCCCCTCCGACAGTGCGGTGCTCCCTCAGTACTGTCCCTCCGACAGTGTGGAGCTCCCTCAGTACTGCCCCTCCGACAGTGCGGTGCTCCCTCAGTACTGTCCCTCCGACAGTGTGGAGCTCCCTCAGTACAGCCCCTCCGACAGTGCGGTGCTCCCTCAGTACTGTCCCTCCGACAGTGCGGTGCTCCCTCAGTACTGTCCCTCCGACAGTGTGGAGCTCCCTCAGTACAGCCCCTCCGACAGTGCGGCGCACCCTCAGTACTGTCCCTCCGACAGTGTGGAGCTCCCTCAGTACAGCCCCTCCGACAGTGCGGCGCACCCTCAGTACTGTCCCTCCGACAGTGCGGCGCTCCCTCAGTACTGCCCCTCCGACAGTGCGGCGCTCCCTCAGTACTGCCCCTCCGACAGCGCGGCGCTCCCTCACTACTGCCCCTCCGACAGTGCGGAACTCCCTCAGTACTGCCCCTCCGACAGTGCGGCGCTCCCTCAGTACTGCCCCTCCGACAGTGCGGAACTCCCTCAGTACTGCCCCTCCGACAGTGCGGCGCTCCCTCAGTACTGCCCCTCCGACACACTTTCAGAAGGCTTTCGATAAAGTCCCGCATAAGAGATTAGCGTGCAAAATTAAGGCACATGGGATTGGGGGCAAGGTATTGACTTGGATAGAGAACTGGTTGGCAGACAGGAAGCAAAGAGTTGGAATAAACGGGTCATTTTCCGAGTGGCAGGCAGTGACTAGTGGGGTACCGCAGGGATCGGTCCTAGGGCCCCAGCTGTTCACAATATATATATTAATGATCTGGACGAGGGAATTGGATGTAATATCTCCAAATTTGCAGACGACACAAAGCTCGGTGGGAGGGTATGCTGTGAGGAAGATGTCGTGAAGCTCCAGTACGATTTCGACAGGTTGGGTGATTGGGCAGAAACATGGCAAATGCACTATAATGTGGATAAATGTGAGGTTATCCACTTTGGTGGCAAAAACAGGAAGGCAGATTATTATTTGAATGGCAATAGATTGGGAGAAGGGGAAGTGCAACGAGACCTGGGTGTTCTTGTGCACCAGTCGCTGAAGGTAAGCATGCAGGTGCAGCAGGCGGTTAAGAAAGCAAATGGTATGTTGGCCTTCGTAGCGAGAGGATTCGAGTACAGGAACAAGGATGTCTTGCTACAGTTGTACAGGGCCTTGGTGAGACCACATCTTGAGTATTGTGTGCAGTTTTGGTCGCCTTTTCTGAGGAAGGACATTCTTGCCATGGAGGGAGTGCAGCGAAGGTTCACCAGGCTGATACCTGGGATGGCAGGAATGACGTATGAGGAGAGATTGGGTCGATTGGGCTTATACTCACTGGAGTTTAGAAGATTGAGAGGGGATCTCATCGAAACATATAAAATTCTGTCAGTCTTGGACAGACTAGATGCAGGAAGGATGTTCCCGATGGTCGGGGGAGTCCAGAACCAGGGGTCACAGTCTAAGGATAAGGGGTAAGCCATTTAGGACTGAAATGAGGAGGAATTTCTTCACCCAGAGAGTGGTGAACCTGTGGAATTCTCTGCCACAGAGGGCGGTGGAGGCCAGTTCATTAAATATATTCAAGACGGAGTTGGATATATTTCTTAAGGCTAAAGGGATCAAGGGATATGGGGAGAAGGCAGGGACAGGGTACTGAATTTGGATGATCAGCCATGATCTCATTGAATGGCGGAGCAGGCTCGAGGGGCCGAATGGCCTACTCCTGCTCCTATCTTCTATGTAAATGCAGCGCTTCCTCAGTACTGCCCCTCCGACAGTGCGCCGCTCCCTTGGTACTGCTCCTCCGACAGTGCGGCGCTCCCTCAGTACTGCCCCACCGACAGTGCGGCGCTCCCTCAGTACTGCCCCTCCGACAGTGCGGAACTCCCTCAGTACTGACCCTCCGACAGTGCGGCGCTCCCTCAGTACTGCCCCTCCGACAGTGCGGCGCTCCCTCAGTACTGCCCCTCCGACAGTGCGGCGCTCCCTCAGTACTGCCCCTCCGACAGTGCGGCGCTCCCTCAGTACTGCCCCACCGACAGTGCGGCGCTCCCTCAGTACTGCCCCTCCGACAGTGCGGCGCTCCCTCAGTACTGCCCCTCCGACAGTGCGGCGCTCCCTCAGTACTGCCCCTCCGACAGTGCGGCGCTCCCTCAGTACTGCCCCTCCGACAGTGCGGCGCTACCTCAGTACTGCCCCTCCGACAGTGCGGCGCTCCCTCAGTAATGCCCCTCCGACAGTGCGGCGCTCCCTCAGTACTGCCCCACCGACAGTGCGGCGCTCCCTCAGTACTGCCCCTCCGACAGTGCGGCGCTCCCTCAGTACTGCCCCTCCGACAGTGCGGCGCTCCCTCAGTACTGCCCCTCCGACAGTGCGGCGCTCCCTCAGTACTGCCCCTCCGACAGTGCGGCGCTACCTCAGTACTGCCCCTCCGACAGTGCGGCGCTCCCTCAGTAATGCCCCTCCGACAGTGCGGCGCTCCCTCAGTAATGCCCCTCCACATCAAACACCAACGTAATCCCACGAAAATATAATCTTATTTATTAATTAACATCGATTGACTCGACGGTGGGTTCATCCCAATTGAATATGTTTTTAAAAATCCATTTATGGGATGTGGGCGTCGCTGTCAAGGCCCAGCATTTATTGCCCATCCCTAGTTGCCCCTTGAGAAGGTGGTGGTGAGCCGCCTTCTTGAACCGCTGCAGTCCGTGTGGTGAAGGTGCCCCCACGGTGCTGTTAGGGAGGGAGTTCCAGGATTTTGACCCAGCGACGATGAAGGAACGGCCGATATATTTCCAAGTCAGGATCGTGTGTGACTGGGAGGTGGTGGTGTTCCCATGTGCCTGCTGCCCTTGTCCTTCTAGGTGGTAGCGGTCGCGGGTTTGGGAGGTGCTGCCGAAGAAGCCTTGGCGAGTTGCTGCAGTGCATCTTGTAGATGGTACACACTGCAGTCACGGTGCGCCGGTGGTGGAGGGAGTGAATGTTGAAGGTGGTGGATGGGGTGCCGATCAAGCGGGCTGCTTTGTCCTGGATGGTGTCGAGCTTCTCGAGTGTTGTTGGAGCTGCAACTCATCCAGACAAGTGGAGAGTATTCCATCACACTCCTGACTTGTGCCTTGTAGATGGTGGAGAGGCTCTGGGGAGTCAGGAGGTGAGACACTCGCCGCAGAATACCCAGCCTCTGACCTGCTCTTGTTGCCACAGTATTTATGTGGCTGGTCCAGTTAAGTTTCTGGTCAATGGTGACCCCCAGGATGTTGATGGTGGGGGATTCGGCGATGGTAATGCCGTTGAATGTCAAGGGGCGGTGGTTAGGCTCTCGCTTGTTGGAGATAGTCATTGCCTGACACTTGTGTGGCGCGAATGTTACCTGATGCTTATCAGCCCAAGCCTGAACGTCGTCCAGACTTGTGCCTTGCAGTTGGTGAAAAGGCTGTATGTCCCATGATCGACCAATTCAAGGCATTGGGTCCAGGGGCGGGGGCGAGGACCTTCCAGAACCGCACCCTTCCTGGCCCATCTGTTGCTGGTTGTACTTCACGAATCGGAGGAGGTTGACAATCGCCGCGGGAGTGACTCCTGGTATCCGACTCGCTGCCCCGATCTGTCGAACAGTAGAGATACAGTCAGTGACACAGGGCGCTGGGGGAGAGGGGTTACTGAGTGACAGTGTGAGGGAGCTGGATTAACATCAGTAGAGATACAGTCAGTAACACAGGGTGCTGGGGGAGAGGGGTTACTGAGTGACAGTGTGAGGGAGCTGGATTAACATCAGTGGAGATACAGTCAGTAACACAGGGCGCTGGGGGAGAGGGGTTACTGAGTGACAGTGTGAGGGAGCTGGATTAACATCAGTAGAGATACAGTCAGTAACACAGGGTGCTGGGGGAAGAGAGGTTACTGAGTGACAGTGTGAGGGAGCTGGATTAACATCAGTCGAGATACAGTCAGTGACACAGGGCGCTGGGGGAGAGGGGTTACTGAGTGACAGTGTGAGGGAGCTGGATTAACATCAGTAGAGATACAGTCAGTAACAGAGGGCGCTGGGGGAGAGAGGTTACTGAGTGACAGTGAGGGAGCTGGATTAACATCAGTAGAGATACAGTCAGTAACACAGGGTGCTGGGGGAGAGGGGTTACTGAGTGACAGTGTGAGGGAGCTGGATTAACATCAGTAGAGATATAGTCAGTAACACAGGGCGCTGGGGGAGAGGGGTTACTGAGTGACAGTGTGAGGGAGCTGGATTAACATCAGTAGAGATATAGTCAGTAACACAGGGCGCTGGGGGAGAGGGGTTAATGAGTGACAGTATGAGGCAGCTGGATTAACATCAGTAGAGATACAGTCAGTGACACAGGGCGCTGGGTGAGAGGGGTTACTGAGTGACAGTGTGAGGGAGCTGGATTAACATCAGTAGAGATACAGTAACACAGGGCGCTGGGGGAGAGGGGTTACTGAGCGACAGTATGAGGGAGCTGGATTAACATCAGTAGAGATACAGTCAGTAACACAGGGCGCTGGGGGAGAGGGGTTACCGAGTGACAGTGTGAGGGAGCTGGATTAACATCAGCAGAGATACAGTCAGTAACACAGGGCGCTGGGGGAGGGGTTACTGAGTGACAGTGTGAGGGAGCTGGATTAACATCAGTAGAGATACAGTCAGTGACACAGGGCGCTGGGGGAGAGGGGTTACTGAGTGACAGTGTGAGGGAGCTGGATTAACATCATTAGAGATACAGTCAGTAACACAAGGCGCAGGGGCACAGAGGTCACTGAGTGACAGTGTGAGGGAGCTGGATTAACATCAGTAGAGATACAGTCAGTAACACGGGGCGCTGGGGGAGAGGGGTTACTGAGTGACAGTGTGAGGGAGCTGGATTAACATCAGTAGAGATACAGTCAGTGACACAGGGTGCTGGGGGAGAGGGGTTACTGAGTGACAGTGTGAGGGAGCTGGATTAACATCAGTAGAGATACAGTCAATAACACAGGGCGCTGGGGGAGGGGTTACTGAGTGACAGTGTGAGGGAGCTGGATTAACATCAGTAGAGATACAGTCAGTGACACAGGGCGCTGGGGGAGAGGGGTTACTGAGTGACAGTGTGAGTGAGCTGGATTAACATCAGTAGAGATACAGTCAGTAACACAGGGCACTGGGGGAGAGGGGTTACTGAGTGACAGTGTGAGGGAGCTGGATTAACATCAGCAGAGATACAGTCAGTAACACAGGGCGCTGGGGGAGAGGGGTTACTGAGTGACAGTGTGAGTGAGCTGGATTAACATCAGTAGAGATACAGTCAGTAACACAGGGCGCTGGGGGAGAGGGGTTACTGAGTGACAGTGTGAGGGAGCTGGATTAACATCAGTAGAGATACAGTCAGTAACACAGGGCGCTGGGGGAGGGGTTACTGAGTGACAGTGTGAGGGAGCTGGATTAACATCAGTAGAGACACAGTCAGTAACACAGGGCGCTGGGGGAGAGGGGTTACTGAGTGACAATGTGAGGGAGCTGGATTAACATCAGTAGAGATACAGTCAGTAACACAGGGCGCTGGGGGAGAGGGGTTACTGAGTGACAGTGTGAGGGAGCTGGATTAACATCAGTAGAGATACAGTCAGTGACACAGGGCGCTGGGGGAGGGGTTACTGAGTGACAGTGTGAGGGAGCTGGATTAACATCAGTAGAGATACAGTCAGTAACACAGGGCGCTGGGGGAGAGGGGTTACTGAGTGACAGTGTGAGTGAGCTGGATTAACATCAGGAGAGATACAGTCAGTAACACAGGGTGCTGGGGGGAGGGGTTACTGAGTGACAGTGTGAGCGAGCTGGATTAACATCAGGAGAGATACAGTCAGTAACACAGGGCGCTGAGGGAGGGGTTACTGAGTGACAGTGTGTGGGAGCTGGATTAACATCAGTAGAGATACAGTCAGTAACACAGGGCGCTGGGGGAGAGGGGTTACTGAGTGACAGTGTGAGGGAGCTGGATTAACATCAGTAGAGATACAGTCCGTAACACAGGGCACTGGGGGAAAGGGGTTACTGAGTGACAGTGTGAGGGAGCTGGATTAACATCAGTAGAGATACAGTCAGTAACACAGGGCGCTGGGGGAGAGGGGTTACTGAGTGACAGTGTGAGGGAGCTGGATTAACATCAGTAGAGATACAGTCAGTAACACAGGACGCTGGGGGAGAGGGGTTACTGAGTGACAGTGTGAGGGAGCTGGATTAACATCAGTAGAGATAAAGTCAGTGACACAGGGCGCTGGGGGAGAGGGGTTACTGAGTGACAGTGTGAGGGAGCTGGATTAACATCAGTAGAGATAGTCAGTGACACAGGGCGCTGGGGGAGAGGGGTTACTGAGTGACAGTGTGAGGGAGCTGGATTAACATCAGTAGAGATACAGTCAGTAACACAGGGCGCTGGGGGAAAGGGGTTACTGAGTGACAGTGTGAGGGAGCTGGATTAACATCAGTAGAGATACATGCAGTAACACAGGGCGCTGGGGGAGAGGGGTTACTGAGTGACAGTGTGAGGGAGCTGGATTAACATCAGTAGAGATACAGTCAGTAACACAGGGCAGTGGGGGGACAGGGGTTACTGAGTGACAGTGTGAGGGAGCTGGATTAACATCAGTAGAGATACAGTCAGTAACACAGGGCGCTGGGGGAGAGAGGTTACTGAGTGACAGTGTGAGGGAGCTGGATTAACATCAGTAGAGATACAGTCAGTAACACAGGGCGCTGGGGGAGAGAGGTTACTGAGTGACAGTGTGAGGGAGCTGGATTAACATCAGTAGAGATACAGTCAGTAACACAGGGCGCTGGGGGAAAGGGGTTTACTGAGTGACAGTGTGAGGGAGCTGGATTAACATCAGTAGAGATACAGTCAGTAACACAGGGCGCTGGGGGAGAGGGGTTACTGAGTGACAGTATGAGGGAGCTGGATTAACATCAGTAGAGATACAGTCAGTAACACAGGGCGCTGGGGGAGAGGGGTTACTGAGTGACAGTGTGAGGGAGCTGGATTAACATCAGTAGAGATACAGTCAGTAACAGGGCGCTGGGGGAGAGGGGTTACTGAGTGACAGTGTGAGGGAGCTGGATTAACATCAGTAGAGATACAGTCAGTGACACAGGGCACTGGGAGAGGGGTTACTGAGTGACAGTGTGAGGGCGCTGGATTAACATCAGTAGAGATACAGTCAGTAACACAGGGCGCTGGGGGGAGGGGTTACTGAGTGACAGTGTGAGGGAGCTGGATTATCATCAGTAGAGATACAGTCAGTGACACGGCGCTGGGGGAGAGGGGCTACTGAGTGACAGTGTGAGGGAGCTGGATTATCATCAGTAGAGATACAGTCAGTGACACGGCGCTGGGGGAGAGAGGTTACTGAGTGACAGTGTGAGGGAGCTGGATTATCATCAGTAGAGATAGAGTCAGTAACACAGGGCGCTGGGGGAGAGGGGTTACTGAGTGACAGTGTGAGGGAGCTGGATTAACATCAGTAGAGACACAGTCAGTAACACAGGGCACTGGGGGAGAGGGGTTACTGAGTGACAGTGTGAGGGAGCTG
>NW_028225179.1:33751346-33794595 GCF_052327205.1 Somniosus microcephalus | reverse complement strand
GTGGGGAGGAGGAGGGGGTGGGGAGCAGGAGGAGGAGGGGGTGGGGAGGAGGAGGAGGGGTGGGGAGGAGGAGGAGGAGGGGTGGGGAGGAGGAGGAGGGGTGGGGAGGAGGAGGAGGAGGAGGGGTGGGTGGGGAGGAGGAGGAGGGGTTGGTGGGGAGGAGGTGCGGGGGGGGGACCGTGGTGGGGAGGAGGAGGAGGGGTGGGGACCGGGGTGGGGAGGAGGAGGAGGGGGGGAGGAGGAGGAGGGGTGGGTGGGGAGGAGGCGTGGGTGGGGAGGAGGAGGAGGGGTGGGTGGGGAGGAGGTGCGGGGGGGGGACCGGGGTGGGGAGGAGGAGGAGGGGTGGGGGGGGGGACCGGGGTTGTGGGAGGGGGGGACCGGGGTGGGGAGGAGGAGGAGGGGTGGGGGGAGGAGGAGGAGGGGTGGGGGGAGGAGGAGGAGGGGTGGGTGGGGAGGAGGAGGAGGGGTGGGGGGGGAGGAGGAGGAGGGGTGGGGGGGGAGGGACCGGTGTGAGGAGGAGGGGTGGGGGGGGTGGGACCGGGGTGGGGAGGAGGAGGAGGGGTGGGGCGGGGGAGGGACCGGGGTGGGGAGGAGGAGGAGGGGTGGGGGGGGGAGGGACCGGGGTGGGGAGGAGGAGGAGGGGTGGGTGTGGGGGGGGGACCGGGAGGAGGAGGAGGAGTGGTGTGGGGGGGGGGAACCGGGGTGAGGAGGAGGGGTGGGGGGGGTGCGGACCGGGGTGAGGAGGGAGGGAGGGGTGGGACCGGGGTAAGGAGGAGGGAGGGGGGAGCGGGACCGGGGTAAGGAGGGAGGGGGGGGAGGGTGGACCGGGGTAAGGAGGAGCAGAGACGGAGAAACTGGGAGAATGGAATAGAGTCCTTCCAGGAGGCGGGGTGGGAGGAAGTGTAGTCCAGGTAGCTGTGGGAGTCAGTGGGCTTGTAGTGAATATTGGTCGATAACCTATCCCCAGAGATGGAGATGGAGAAGTCGAGGAAGGGAAGAGTCACCTTCAGACGATGCCACCTTCCACACCAGTGCTTCAGACATGTCTTCTTTTTTCCGCAACCGAGGATTCCCCTCTACCGTGGTTGACACTGCCCTCGACCGTGTCCGTTCTATTTCCCGCACTTCTGCCCTCACCCCTGCCCCTCCCTCCCGGAACCACGATAGGGTTCCCCTTGTCCTCACCTTTCACCCCACCAGCCTCCACATTCGACCGGCCTTTCCGCTACCTCCAAAGTGATCCCACCACCAAACGTATCTTCCCCGCCCCTCCCCTTTCAGCATTCCGTAGGGACCGCTCCCTCCGAGACACCCTAGTCCACTCCTCTATCACCCCAAACGGCCCTTCCCCTTCGCCTGGCACCTTCCTGTGCAAGCGGAGATGTAACACCTGCCCCTATACCTCCCCCCTTCCCACTGTCCAGGGCCCCAAACACCCCTTCCAGGTGAAACAGCGATTTACTTGTACTTCTCGCAATCTAGTATACTGTATTCGCTGCTCACGATGCGGTCTCCTCTACATTGGGGAGACCAAACGCAGATTGGGTGACCGCTTTGCGGAACACCTCCGTTCAGTCCGTAAGGGTGACCCCGAGCTTCCGGTCGCCTGTCATTTTAATTCACCGCTCCATTCCCACTCGGACCTCACCGTCCTTGGCCTCTTGTATTGTTCCACGGAAGCTCAACGTAAACTCGAGGAACAGCACCTCCTCTTCCGATTAGGCACTTTGCAGCCTTCCGGACTCAATATCGAGTTCAACAATTTCAGATCATAACCTCGGCCCCTATTAAATTTTTTACCTGTAATTTTTCCACTCTTTTCCTCCCCCCCCCTTTCCTTTTGTTCCTCTCTCACACCTGGCAGCTATCACAATACAATACAATACAATACAAATCGCTTTATTGGCATGATAAGGTACATCTTATGTTGCCAAAGCATCAAAATACATTTATGGTTGAACACATAAACGCGGTTCCATTCATACAGTGTATAAACAGGTATATCCCTGAGTTTATAAATATACATTCGCCTTGTTTATATATACTCTTGTCTTAGTTTACTGGTTGTCCCTCTGTTCATGGCAAGCTGTAACATAGTGTGCCGCCAGTGTTACACAGCTTCTCTCCTCCCCCAGTAGGAATGGGAGTTTTTGGTTGTCAGTCAGATTTCTGAATTCAGGGCATATTTGTGGGAATTTTTGGTAGAAATTCTCTCTGATGCCCTGATATTTTCCACAGGCTGTGAGGAAGTGCATCTCTGTCTCAACTACTCCCTGACTGCAGTGAGAGCATATCCTGTCTTCTCTTGGCAGCCTGGTCTGCCTGTGTCTGCCTTTTTCGATCGCTAGGCTATGTTCGCTAAGTCTGTACCTTGTCAAGGTTCTTCTCAGTTTGTTATCCTTTACCATGGTCAGGTAATCAGCTATGTTGTATTGTCTGTTTAGGGCCAAGTAGCAATTGAGTTTGCTTTGGGTTTTTGTTGTTTCTGCCCAATATGACAGATATTTTTCCTTTTGCTTAGCGACGATTGTGTTGGGTCGAATTCTTTGTGTTACCCTGTCACTGTCCTGGGACTGGTTATTGTTAGTATTGTTATTAGTTACTTTATTGAGTCCCAGGACTAGTTGACTGAAGGTATTCTTCTTTATGGTCAGCTCTTGGCATTTCAGGGCGTCGTAGTGATAGCATTGGGGGTTGCTCATTTGTAGGTGATTCCAAAATTTGGTGGCTCTTTTTTGGATAGTGATTATTAATGGGTATTGGCCTAGTTCCGCCCTGCATGCGTTGTTTACTGTTTTCCTTTGAGTCCGGAGGATACTTTTACAGAATTCCGCATGTAGGATCTCAATTGGGTGTTTGTCCCATTTTGCAAAATCTTGTTGTGTTAGTGGTCCCCAGACCTCACTGCCATAGAGTGCAATTGGTTCAATTACTGATTTGAAAATTTTGAGCCAAATGCTAATTGGGATTTCTATTTGGATTGATTTTTTGATGGCATAGAAAGCCCTTCTTGCTTTCTCTTTCAGTTCATTCACAGCCAGTTTGAAGTTTTCCGTAGAACTGATTTTTAAGCCCAAGTATGTGTAGTGAGTGGTTTGTTCAATTTTGGTTGTTCCTACTGTGAAATTTATTGTGGGTCCATGTTGTTTGGATCTTTGCTGGAACACAAGGACTTTGGTTTTTTGGGGATTTATTGTCAGGACCCAAGTCTGGCAGTACGACTCCAGCAGGTCCAGGTTCTGCTGCAGACCCTCCTTAGTTGGTGACAGCAGAACCAGGTCGTCGGCATAGAGGAGGAATTTAACCTTGGATTCATATAGGGTGAGGCCGGGTGCTGTAGATTGTTCAAGTAGTTTTGCCAATCCATTAATGTAAATATTAAAGAGTGTCGGTGAGATTGGCGAGCCCTGCGTCACCCCCGCCCCTGTGGGAAGTATTTTGTTTGTTTGTCT
Organism: Somniosus microcephalus; assembly: GCF_052327205.1. Lineage (NCBI taxonomy): Eukaryota > Metazoa > Chordata > Chondrichthyes > Squaliformes > Somniosidae > Somniosus > Somniosus microcephalus. The sequence continues at coordinate 33,791,143 of NW_028225179.1, read as the reverse complement.
CCAATTTTAACTGCACATTTGTTGTTTGTATACATTGATTTAATTACATCATATGTTTTCCCTCCTACCCCGCTTTCGATAAGTTTCAGGAATAAACCGTCATGCCAGATGGAGTCGAAAGCCTTCTGGAAATCTACAAAGCATGCGTAGATTTTGCTTTTGTTATGGTGAACGTGTTTGTCAATTAGGGTCTGTAGGGTGAAGATATGATCGGATGTTCTATAGTTTGGCAGGAATCCAATTTGGCTTTTACTCAAGACATTGTGCTCTTCAAGGAAGTTTATAAGTCTTTTGTTTATGATGCTACAGAATACCTTCCCCAGGTTACACAGATGCCCTGCCAGAACACTTCAAACCTAATCTCAGCCTATTACCATCTCGCCTAGCTTCGAATACCTTTTATTGTCTCTTTTACATCTTTTTGTTTCTGTTACTTCTTTTGTCCGATCGCAGCCCTGCCTTTGATCTATTTTCTTTTCTTTCCAGTTTTGAAGAAGGGTTCGACCCGAAACGTCAACTCAAATTTCTCTCCACGGATGTTGCCTGACCTGCTGAGTTTTTCCAGCATTTTCTGTTATTTCGGATTTCCAACATCTGCAGTATTTTGCTATTTTACTTACCTGTACTTACCTTAACAGCCTTTCTTCCTGTAGCCGTCGGGAGCCCATCACTCACCCGGCACTGAAAGCTGACCGGCTGCGATCTGTGAAAAGTGACAGCCTTCAGCTTTGAGTGCCGGTAACTGAGTCTGAGCAGAAGGACTCATGTTGGAACTCAGACTGTCAGTGTTTGACAGCTTCAAACAGCTGTGAAACACTGATATTTCATCTGTCAAAAACTCTTGACAGATGAAATTGCAGGCTGTGATGTCACCTGTTGCTGGGTGGCCCTTAATTGGCCTGCTGGGCCCGCTGGGCGGGTTCAACAAGGTCAATCAAGGGGAAATCGCGCGGATTGGCCAGACGTCGAAGTAGGCGGGTCAAAAACCCGAAAGGGGGAGTCCCGCCTTCTTTCCGACAGGTTCGGCAAAATCTCCCCCGATGAGCCAATTGGCCTCCTGTGCTGCCCGAGTCTTTAATTCTATATGATCCTGATTTGCACTTTGAATGAGCCGATCACCTGATTCGGGATTGCAATAGTCCCAGCGATCGGTCTGGGGAAATGTTGCCGTGGCCACAGCACCGAGGTGGTACATCACTGCCCAGCATTTTGGGGGCAAAACCACCTTGTTTACGCCAGTGGGAGGCCTGAAAACTTTCCCCAAAGAGTCATCAACATGTGGAGTGAAGTTCCAGAGAGAGCAATGGAGACAAAAACCCTGGAATCATTCAAGAAACTATTCAACACTACAATGGCGGGAAGTTAAGATCTCTCGATGGATCAAGTTGGTCAGAATGGCCTTCCTCATCTGTAATTATCTTGGTCTCTTGGTTCTTCTGTATGCTTCCAAGTGTCAATGGACTAACTTCATATCAATGTCCATAACTACACAGAAATGTAACTTTCCAGGTTAATTTTGTTTCTGTCATTGTCACAGCGAGAACATTGAGGCGTTGATACTCTTGCAATCACTTTGATATGATTGGTCTTGCTACAACTAGCCTGACAATCTATTAAGCTCAGAACACTCAGTGTGAGCGGAGAGCTGTCTGTATTAGATTAGAAGGCAGCTTATCAGAACAGGAAGCAATACATGCTCTTTGCAGAAGTTTTATGTAACTCAATAATTTACCGACGTGATTACTATCCCATTTTATTCTGCCAACTATCTCAAATTAATAATCAGTGGCCATGACTATAAAAAGAAAGACTTGCATTTCTATAACGCCTTTCACGACCTCAGGAAGTGCATCGCAGCCCTAGATCACTTGGTAGGTCACGGAAACAACTGTCCAGTGCTGGTCAGTTGTGCAATTTGACCAGAGGAAACCCATTAATTGGGACTGTGCTTGTAAACGCTCACTGTGAAATTGCAGTGAATAGCAATGACGTTAGTGATAGACTAGTAACCAGCGCTTGGACTCCCTGCTTTAGAGATTTTGCCTGACAAGACTGTTGTTTTCTTTTCATTTGATTTATTTGAATTGTTAGATTAATGGAAGTAATAAAGATGGCGAGACTGCTCTAAAATCATGTGATCGCTGGTTGAATGCATTTTCATGAAGAACAGAAAAATCAAGGAAGGAATTCTGGGTGAAATTGGTCGTGGGTGGTAATGCAACATTTCCAGAAAATTGGGCGGGTGTAAAACTGCCGATTCACCATCGCCTGTTTTATGCGACTGCCCAAAGACCCATTTTACGTCCGTCCAGTCTGGTTTCCTGGGAGTGATGTGAACTTGAGGTGAAATTTCCAGGAGTCCCTTTCACCAATAGTTCGAAATAGAAGCAGAAAATGCAAACAAAATGCAGAGATATTCGGTATTAAAAAATGCGAGCATTCTACAAAAATGGTGCAGTGGTGTATGCAAATATAATCAATATTATATTGTATAATAGACAGGTTAGCATTTCAGGTACACACCCCGGAGCGGAACTGGGAGCTGAAAGATCAGCAAGGACCTCTGTAGGGCTGGGGGAAAGGAGGGGGAGAAGAAACAAATGGTAGGAGGAATAAGGAGGCCTCAGACTCCTGGGGAATAAGAATCTAAATGGGTTCGAGGAGCAAAGGGATCTCGGGCTGCAGATTCACAAATCATTAAATGCAGCAACGCAAGTTAACAAGGCCATAAAATGCAAACACCGGGGTTCATGTCTAGAGGAATAGAATTGAAAAGTAGAGAAGTGTTAAACTTGTATAGAAGCTTGGTTAGACCACACTTGCTGTGTACTGAGCACAGTTCTGGTCTCCATATTACAAAAAGGATACAGAGGCCCTGGAGAAATTGCCAAAAAGATTGACCCAGATTATAGCAGATCTGAGAGGTTATACCATCAGGAAAGATTAAACAGGCTGGAGCTCTTTTCTCTAGAAAAGTGAAGACTGCGAGGTGACCTGATAGAGATTGTGGTCGAGGACGCTGCGTTGGTCAGTAACAGAGGGGAGGTAATGTGTGGGACTATTATTGATGGGGAATTGGGGTTGTGTTCACTGGTACCTCAGTCGGTTGATTCTATCACGGACAGCCCGAGCAGAAAGGAGCTGTCTGGGTTGCCTCCTCCCTTCCTCCTCCTCCTCTTCTGCTTCCACCTCCTTCTCTACCGCTTCCTCCCCCCCCTTCTGCTTCCTCCCCCACCTCTTCCTCCTTCTCCTCCTCCTTCTCAGCTGGTATCCATATGTCTGGTGGGAAGGGCTGTGCCCTCATGATGGCGAGGTTTTGGAGCATGCAGAAGACCATGGCGAATCTTGAGACCCGCTCTGGTGAATACTGGTGGTGTGACAACTCAGTTATCATCAGAATATGGGTGAGCCAACCAATAAAATGAAGAAACTGTTGCCGTGTAGGGAAAAGAAGGAGAAAGCTTCAGCCTTTACTCCAGTTGTCTGCTGGCCATTTCCCGAACGGGAGTGGCCTTGGCTGATCCGAATGGAAATACTTCCCTTTAAGAAGGCAGTGGTGTCCTCCTGGTCAAGTTGTGTCTGCCATCTCGACAGCTTTTGCTGAATGGTGCTTAAGTTTTCGTAAATATCCTGTAGGTTTACCTCCAGTCGCTCCGAGATCTTCTCCACATTCTCTTTCAGCTCAGCGATCAGTCGCTTCTCCATCTTAATGACGATCTGGTGCATTTTAGCAAATTCGGAGGTAACGAATGTCTGCAGCTGGCTGGTCTGGTCCTGTGAAAGGAAAGTGTATCATCAAGCCAGAACATAGGAGTGGGAGCTAGAAACAGTTAAAAGTCAAAAATAAACCAGCAGACAGAACCTACCGCGACTTGTAAAACCTGTTTTTGAGTAAGTTTAGCTTCCAGAACAGTGGATTCGCCCTGAGGGTGTCAGACAACGACTTGAGATTGTCCTGAATTCAAAGAGGGTTTCACAGGGTGAATGTACCTGTTCGCGATAAGCAAATGGAAAGGTGGGGTGGGGTGGACATTGAATGTCATGGTAAAGTTTTGGAGCTGATTTTCCTGTGGGGAGACGGAATTTCTACCCACTCGGAAGGCTCCGTCGTAACTTCGACGTAACCCCAACTATACATGTCCCGGGGCTCACTTTACCCTTACTCAGACCATCAATTGGTCCAGGCAGCGGGCGGTCGAGGGGGTCGTCCAGCCGGATTGCCTGCCTCTCTTCCGCGGCCATGTTCGCGCCCGGGTGGCCCTGGAGATGGAGCACGCGGTGTCCGCCGGCGCGCTTGAGTATTTCCGCAACCGGTGGGCGCCGCGGGGACTGGAGTGCATTATCAACCCGGAAAACCAAATTTTAATTTAATTTGTTAAGTTTTAGTTGAACTTTTGTTTATTTACAGTCCAATTGGGTTTTTTTGGGGTCCAAACAAAAAGAGTACCCTTACTCGGCGGGGTGGGAAACACACGGGGGTCACCGGTTGTGCACCCCGCCCGATATTTACACTGTGCTGACAGTAAAAACAGGGCGGGTTGAAAAACCGGCACTTGAATCGTGTCCCTATCAGATTTCCCGAGGGGCGGGTTAAGTTTAAATTGCTCCCGTGTGTAAACGGGTTTACGCCCAAGTTACGGCGGAGTAAGGAGGGGGTGAGAGAGAAGCCCAGAGGAACATTTTTATCTTACCTTGTACATCTCAACTGCCTCACTTGTCAGCATGAAGTTGTGGGATCGGTGACTCTGGCCGTTTCTCCTGTCCAGGCACATCACACAGATCAGCTCCTTGTCCGTCTCACAGAAGAGCTTCAGCTCCTCCCGGTGCTCGCCGCAGTAAAAGGCGAGCCCCCGGGTGCCTTCCGGGCTGGCTTTGTGTCCCCGGGGCTCCGGCTGCTCCTGGCGGCGAGGCTCGCCCTCCTTGGTGCCGGGACCCTGGATCAGGTTGTGAGCCTTTTCCGCCAGACTGTCCAGCGCCCGGTTGACCCGCAGGCTCCTCTCGGGGAAGACCTTGCGGCACTCCGGGCAGGAGATGGTCTCGCCGTCCTCCCAGTACCGCTGGATGCAGTGCTGGCAGAAATTGTGGCCGCAGTCCAGGATCACCAGCTGGGTGAAGAGGTCCAGGCAGATGGGGCAGTTCAGATACTCCGCCAGCCCCGCGGCCTGGTGCTTGGAAGCCATGCGCGGATCCGCTGCCTTCCAGGCGCAAACTGCGGCGCAGCGACTTTCCTTCAGTTTCACCGCTTCAGTTTCCGGCTGCGTCAGGAATACGTGGAGCGCAGGAGGTTTTCTCCAGCTCATGGGTACACCGCCAGTCAGAACAGCAATACCCACAATAGCAAGAAAGTAGTTCCCAAATATCTCTCTTGGCGGGAGCAATTCAATGGATTTCCTTGTATGCTGATGTAAAAAAGTTTTCCGTTGTTTTTAAATTGAATTTACAAGACGGAAACAGCCCATTCGGACCAACTGGTCCATGTCGTTGTTTATGCTCCACGGGAACCTCCTTCATCTCACCCAGTCAACATATCCTCCTATTCCTTTCTCCATCATGTACTTTTCTAGCTTCCCCTTAGTTGCTTCTATGCAACAAGCCTCAACCACTCTCTGGGTAAAGACGTTTCTCCTGAATTCCCTATTGGATTTATTGGTGACTATCTTATATTTATGGCACCTCGTTGTGGTCTTGCCCTCAAGTGGAAACTTCTCTACGTGGTAGATCAGACCATGACTATTTATTATTTTAGCGCACTATTAGCAAAAGCTAGAGTAAATAAGGAGAAAGTGTTTCCATTTGCAGGAGGGTCGGTAACCAGAGAACACAGAGTTAAGGTGATTGGCAAAAGAAACCGGGGGAGGTTTTTTTTACGGAGTGAGCTGTGATGATCTGGAATGCACCGCCTGAACAGGTGATGGAAGCAGATTCAATAATAGCTTTCAAAAGGGAATTGGATACATTCTTAAACAGGACCATTGAGCAGGACTATGGGGAAAGAACATCAGAATTAGGAGCAGGAGTCGGTCATACGGCCCCTCGAGCCTGCTCCGCCATTCAATAACATCATGGCTGATCTTCGACCTCAACTCCACTTTCCCACCCGATCTCCATAGCCCTTGATTCCCCTAGAGTCCAAAAATCTATCGATCTCAGCCTTGAATATACTCAACGAATCAGCATCCACGGCCCTCTGGGGCAGAGAATTCCAAAGATTCACCTCCCTCTGAGTGAAGAAATTCCTCCTCATCTCAGTCTTAAATGGCCGACCCCTTATCCTGAGACTATGCCCCCTAGTTCTAGACTCTCCAGCCAGGGGAAACAACCTCTCAGCATCTACCCTGTCAATCCCCCTCAGAATCTTGTATGTTTCAGTGAGATCACCTCTCATTCTTCTAAACTCCAGAGAGTATCGGCCCAATCTACTCAATCTCTCCTCATAGGACAACCCGCTCATCTCAGGAATCAATCTAGTGAGCCTTTGTTGCACCGCCTCTAAGGCAGGTATGTCCTTTCTCAGATAAGGAGAACGAAACTGTGCACAAAGAGTAGGAGTGTGGGACTAATTGGAGAGCTCTTTCAAAGAGCTGGCAGAGGCACGATGGGCTGAATGGCCTCCTTCTGTGCTGTATCATTCGATGATTCTAAACTGAATTGTGTTAATGATTATAGCCGCTCACCCTCAAACACAAACGTGCTATAAATGTCAAGGAGCTGTCTGGAAACCATGACCAGTTTCTGTGCTCCCTGATTGAAATGGCTGGTGTCCTGTTTCTCTGGGTAGATCCAGCCCCAGTTACCGGTCACATCTGGATGAAATAGTATCGCATTTACAAAGAGAAAAAAGTCTCTGACGTTTCGGGGTGCACCATCACCAGCCTGAGGGTCAAACTTTACTAAGACTGGGAATCGGGAGAGGGAAAATGGAGGAGGGCAGTGGAGTGATTAGCGCTGATTTGAAAGACATTTTTCAGTTGGATAGATTTTCTGTGCAACGCTATCATGCAAAGGTTTCCATTTCTGTCACCGTCTCCAACATTGGGTAGATTTTTCTTTGAGATCAATAGAAAGAACAAAGATTTGTATTTATAGAACATTCATGGCTTCAGGACGTCTCAAATCGTTTTACAGACAATTAAGTACTTTAACCTGTAGTCACTGTTGATCAGTGAGCATGTGCAGAAGAAAGCAAGGCTGTGATTGGAGGATCGGTGAGTATGCCCGGGGGGAGGAGCCCAGGGAATGCCTCAGAGCCCCGGGAAAGACCAGTTTTAGAAAGTTCAAGTGCTGGGGATTGGAGCAGGCCCAAAATATACGCGGGTATCATGATGCGCGATTAGAGTGCAGCAAGATGTTTAATGACCTCACATAAGTGGTCAACGTCAGTGAAGTCATCTTCAAATGTCATATGTGTACAACTGAACTCACACACTGCTCAATTCACCACCCCTTCACTCACCTATCAGCAATCTCTATCAATCACGACTCATTAATCTAACATTCATACCTTCACCTCAAGCTCTCACTATCACACACTTACAACTGCTGCAAACCTCACACCCAAATCTCACAGCTTGCACACAATGCCACTACTCACCCAAACCGATAGCACGACACTCACTGACAAACTTCCCTCCGTCTTTCAGGAGAAGGTGGTGCGTAACGGGAGGCAGCAGGGGCTACCCGAAGGGGCACAGGCATAACTTTATTTCATCCAGATGTAAACAGCACTTCCAGGGACTCGAGTGATCTGTGACTGGGAACCGGGTCTGGATCCACCCACAGAACCATGACACCAGCAGATTGAATCAGCAAGGACTGAAACTGATTTAGACAGCTCCTTGACATTTATGGCACTTTGTGTTTCAGGGTGAGCGGCTGCAATCATTAACACAATTCAGTTTATGGATCCATATCTCACACCGTCTGTCACCAGAGCGAGTTTGGTCTGGATCAAAGTGCACTGGAATCTCGATCCCTGCCCATCTCCGGCTCCTCCCTCCCTCCCTCTCTCTCCCTCCTGTCACTGTCAGCACGCCACTCGCCAGATTCAATTATTCCCCTCCGCCCTCTAACACTGTTTGTCCTTTATACTGCTCTAGGTTTTATCTCCCTGTGTAAAAGTCGATTGGACAGAGACTAGTTTATAGTAATAATAATTCCCGGAGTATTACAGTGAACTTCATCGGGAAATCGCTGAACTGCGGCTGTTCGGCAGCGCAGTAAACACGGAAACTGAAAGCGGTTTGAATCAGGAAGTGCTGAGTGTGACCATGGCTTCCAGACAGCAGGCCAAGAGTTTGATCGAGGAGGCAATTTGTCCCATTTGTCTTGATTTCTTCACCGATCCGGTAATTCTGGAGTGTGGACACAACTTCTGCCGCTCCTGTATCACAGTGTTGGGAAAACAAGAGGATAAAATCCTGCCCGGAATGTAGAGAGGAGTTTCCGGAAATAAACCTCAGGGTTAATCGGGCCTTAGCGAATCTGGCCAAGAAAGCTCGAAAATTAAAGCTGAATCCGAAAGAGAAGGAAAGTAAACTTCACTGTGAGGAACATCAGGAAGAACTGAAGCTGTTTTGTGAAACTGACAAGAAATTGATCTGTGTGATTTGTAGAGATGCGCGGGAACACAGAGAGCACCGCTTCAAGCCCATTAAAGAAGCTGTTGGAATCTACAAGGTAAAAGGGAGCAGAATTGATCACCTGATTATTTTATCACATTTTCATGGTCTAACACTTTTATTCTGTGATTTTCTCTCCTAATCCCAGGATCAGCTGAAATCTTCCTCAGATTCTCTCACAGAGAAGAAATCGGCGGTTCTAGACACGGAGCGGCGGCAGAAACAGAAGATTTTCGAAATTAGGGTAAATCTCCCTTTGCTGATTTTCGAAACTTGATGCTTTTATTGCGGAAAAAATATTTTTCCCATTTCATTTGGTAGGAACAGTCGAGCAGTCTGCAGACCCGCATCACATCCGAGTTCGCTAAAATGCACCAGTTTCTCAGTGAGAAAGAGCAGCGTTTAATCAGAGATCTCAGGAAACAAGAGGGGGAGATTCTAGAAACAATGGAGAAAAATCTTCGACAGATTCAAGAGAATTTAAATTCTATTCAGGAGAAACTCTCAAAGTTGCAGAAACAGATGGAGCAAAAAGACGAGCTGACATTTCTGAAGGTGAGGATTATATTTCAGTTTAGTTCAGTGAAAGTTCACAGTCACAAATTGACGGGCGAGAATTTTGACATAAATGCAGCATTTTCCCAATAATTCCTCACTGATTTAAATCGATCGATTGTTTTGTCTATCCGGGGCGGAGCTGCTATTTTCACCGAACTAATCGGCCTCCCACAAAATCTACCGGATCCCGGGAATACCTGCAACCTCCCCGGGAATGAGTTGCCGTGATCTTGATATTTAGTCTGTAATTATTTCTGTGGTGCCCAAGTTTAATAATCTCCTGAAACTCACATTCCAATCCAGTTCCAGTCCTATGTTGTGAGTGTGTGGGTGTGTCTGGTAGGGTGGGTGTGAGAGGCACTGTGTCTGGGAGTGACACTGGTGTTGATTTCTAGTATCTGATACGCTAATGAGATTTTTCAACTATATCCTGTTTCTATCAGAAGCATTTAATAATTTTTCGTGTAATTTCTGATGGCCTGTTTTCAAATATGCCGCTCATAGAATTACACAGAATTTTACAGCACAGAGACCGGCCATTCGGCCCATCAGATCAATGTCAGTATTTATGCTCCACACGAGCCTCCTCCCACCTTACTTCATCTCACCCTATCAATATATCCTTCTGTTCCTTTCTCCCTCATGTACTGATCTCGCTCCCTTTTAAATACATCGGTGCTATTCTCCTCAACTTGTGGTAGCGAGTTCCACATTCTAAACACTCTCTGAGTAAAGAGATTTCTCCTCAATTCTCCTTTGGATTCATTACTGACTCTCTTATATTTACGACCCCTCGCTTTAGACTCCCCACAAGTGGAAACATCTTCTCTACATCTGCCCCATCGAATCCTTTCATAATGTTAAAGACCTCGCTCAGGTCTCCTCTCAGTCTTCCCTTTTCTAGAGAATAATCTTTCCTGTTCACTCTTTCCTGTTAGTTGTACCCTCGCAGTTCTGGTATCATTCTTGTAAATCTCTTTTATACGTTCTCCTGTGCTTCTATATCCTTTTTGTAATATCCTCTTTCTACCTGTGTGTGGGCAGCAGTGAGAATTGGGAATTATCAGCAGCTTGGAACAATCTGGGTGTAATTTCTGCTGTCCGGATATAGACGCTCAGTCTCTGTCAACTCAGGTTGTGTTTTATTTATTTCAGGAAGAAACTCGTCAGAAGAGGAGGTAGGACATGCTCTTTACTGAAACTCTGCACAGTTTGGTGAAATAGCTCAGAAAAGTGTTTATGATCAATTTATAACCAATTGTTTGATATTTGCAGGATTAGTGAGGCTGAGAATAAACTGACATTAGTAGATACCGCCCTGACTATCGAAAAATTCAACGTCCCTTTACTATACGCGGTGTGCAGAGAAATGTTGGATGTCATGAACCCAGGTAAAACTCATATAAGTTCCTTTGGCCTGATTTATATCTTATAATTTGATTCGTTATACATAAAAATATCATAGAAAGTATCTTTTAGTAGTAAGTAGTTGCTAATGAACGCGGTTAAAAGCGGGCCTGGATGGAGTTAGTGTTATTCACGCACGAAATCCATGTTCTAAAAGTTGAAAATGTCAGCTCCCCGAACATGACCAACACAGGGACCCTCAGATGAACCACAGCCTCCAGAACCCATCGATACTTTGCACACTTCAGCAACAGGAAACACCGCCCTTCCCAGCTGAACCTTTTCTCCTCTACAATACTCATCTCCTGATCCATCTCCATCTTGTGTGTCAAACTCATGTCTATGACCAAGGCCAGGACAGGAAGCCTGGGAGCGAGGCTTTCTCTGCCTGTTGAGGGAGGAGTGGCGAGGGGTATAGAGTTAGCTGGTGCTCGCTGTGGACCTGGGGATCAAGCACTGGATTGCTGAAAGTGTCACCAAGGCTTATTCTCTCAATTGCCTTGAATCATTCCACTCGCCCTAGACAATTATGGCTTATACATCCAGGGATAGTTTCAGGGTAGAGGTATGACAATGGTGCATCACATTGAATAACCGCTGGTGCTTTGCCTCCACGTGCGGCCCCGTATGAAGCCTATTTGTTTGCATGGATCAGTCCGGAGATATCTGGAGGTTATGATATTGGCCAATATTTTCTTGTCCGCATTGAGGAGGGATTTAATTTTCTACGATGAGCAATGGTGGTGACCTTTCTCTTATGTATTAACATGATTGTGACTAAGTTAAGTGTGTCTGTGTCCTTGTCTCCAGCACATAGTGCGGGGTTTCAGTAGCGGGCGAGCAAGTTCCGCGATTAGGACCTTGTAAAACTCGGTAGGGGACCTATTAGTTGGCGTGGGACCAGGTCACTACTTTTTCCAGATTGCTCCGGCTGCTTGTCCTAGTGCCCTGTGTCCACTGGATGCTTGTCCCATTGGGAGTGAAGAGCACAGTTTAGGTCTCCACTCATGGTTACTGTGCCATCCATACGTGGGGTGAGTGTGAGGATTGCTGATGTGGGGAATGTGCGGACACCTCATTCAGGACACAGAACTGAAGCTTCACTTTGGGTTCTCCTGTTATTCGAGATTCTTTAGGATGGAGCGGCCTCCTTCTCCAGGAATGCGTGTCTCAGAGTAATGGGAAGGTTCCTGTTGATTAGTGTGACTATCCTCTGCACTTGGGTCAGTAGAAGGCGGCCAGCATTGGTCCCACCCACTCACTCACAAACTTGGTGTGTTCTGAGGGTGGTGAGGAGGATCTCCTGTAGAAATGGTGCTTCCACCTGTTCTTTTATGTCAGTCAGTTTTGTTTTGTCTGATTATGTGCTGGAGTCTGTTGAGATTGGTGGATATCACCATGCAGAGCATCACTGTCGAGCCTGACCTGTACCCATCCAGCGTCCACACATGCCCCTTTCCAGCTCGAGTCACAGGGAAACGCTCGTCCGGCCTCCCGTCTCCACTATTCAGTCCTGGTCTGCTGCCTTCCACGGGGAGATCACCCCCCCCCACGCAAAAATCTAGACTGACACTCCTAGTGCAGTGCTGAGGGAGTGCTACACTGTCAGAGGTGCCGTCTTTCACACGAGAAGTTAAACCGAGGCCCCGTGTGCCCTCTCGGGCAGTGAAAGATCCCACGGCACTATTCAAAAAAGAGCTGGGGAGTTCTCCCCGGTGATCTGGCCTCAAGCACCATCGCTAAAAGCAGATGATCTGGTCATTTATCTCATTGCTGTTTGTGGGATCTTGCTGTGCGCAAATTGACGGCCGTGTTTCCTACATTACAACAGTGGCTACACTTCAAAAAGTACTTAAATAGAAACAGAAAATGCTGGAAATACTCAGCAGGTCAGGCAGCATCTGTGGAGAGAGAAACCGAGTTAACGTTTCAGGTCTGTTTTTATTTCGTAATCGGCATCCGCGGTATTTTTGCTTTTACTTCATTGGCTGTAAAGCGCTTTGGGACACCCTGAGGTCGTGAAAGGCGCGATAGAAATGCAAGACCCTTCTCTCTGACCTGCCAGACAGGGGTAACCTTGAAAGAAGGAAAATGTACAAAGGAAGTGGGGTGGGCGGGGCGGGAAAAAATGATCTGTGTGAAAGCATGGTGCCCGATGTATAAAATGTAATGTGTCCTCATCATTGCAGGCCCAAGCCTACCTCAGGGTCTTCTATACCAAGGGGCCCCGCCAGGATCTGCAGCGAGCTGCCAGGTACCTGACGATGGCATCGGAGAGTGGGGTAAGATGTTCTGCACTAGGCCTACAATGACTAAAAGAGACCAGAACCAGGGGTCACAGTCTAAGGATAAGGGGTAAGCCATTTGGGACAGAGATGAGGAGGAATTTCTTCACCCAGAGAGTGGTGAACCTGTGGAATTCTCTACCACAGAAGGCAGTGGAGGCCAATTCATTACATATATTTAAGAAGGAGTTAGATATATTTCTTAAGGCTAAAGGGATCAAGGGATATGGGAAGAAGGCAGGGACAGGGTACTGAATTTGGATGATCAGCCATGATCACATTGAATGGCGGAGCAGGCTCGAGGGGCTGAATGGCCTACTCCTGCTCCTATCTTCTATGTTTCTATCTTTCTATAATTTGATTGATGGACTGTATTCAGGGTGATGTCGGTTTGCTGTCTCCAGGGTGTCTTTTCCTCTTGGGGGTGTCTCTGAATCTGGGGCCGGCCCGGTTGTACCAGTTTTGTTTGAGTTCCTGTCCAGGCTGCTGTTCAGACTGATCGAGTTGTGGACCACAGCTGCTTCATCCTCTTTTTTTCCTCTACTTTTTCCCTTGAATTATTTATTCACTGCCCTTTCTTACCTTTTCCCCTGTGGCAGCTCGTTTCCTCACTCCATCTGCGGGATGTGTTCTTCATCCAGTTAGGTGTTTGTCCCCTAATACGCTAAATATACATTGGCTGTTTACAGAATAAGCTGTATTAAGACCCCTTTAAACGAACTTGAAAACTAGGAAATAATGAGTGAACAGTTTAATACTATTCAATCATATTAAACCACCCAATACATACAGTGACTGAGATTACTGGTAGACAGATCATACAGTGACCGTGAGATTACTGCTACAGACAGATCATACAGTGACCGTGAGATTACTGATACAGACAGATCATACAGTGACCGTGAGATTACTGGTACAGACAGATCATACAGTGGCTGTGAGATTACTGGTACAGACAGATCTTACAGTGAATGAGATTACTGTTACAGACAGATTATACAGTGACTGAGATTACTGGTATAGACAGATCATACAGTGACCGTGAGATTACTGGTACAGACAGATCTTACAGTGAATGTTAGATTACTCTTACACATAGATCAAACAGTAATCATGGGATTCCTACTGCAGACAGACCATAGAGTGACTGAGATTACTGGTACAGACAGATCATACAGTGACCATGAGATTACTGTTACAAACAGATCAAACAGTGACTGAAATTACTGGTACAGAGAGAGCAAACAGTTACAGTGAGATTCCTGGTACAGCCAGGTCATACATTTACCGAGAGTACTGGTATAGACAGATCACACAGTGACCATGAGATTACTGGTACAGACAGATCATACCGCGACCATGAGATTACTGGTACAGACAGATTATACTATGACAATGAGATTACTGGTATAACAGATCATACAGTGACTGTGCGATTACCGGTACAGACAGATCAGACAGTGACCATGAGATTACTGGTACAGACAGATCATACAGACAGACTGGTTCCTGGGATGGGGGGATTGTCCTATGAGGAGAGGTTGAGTAGACTAGACCTATATTCTCTGGAGTTTAGAAGAATGAGAAGTGATCTCATTGAAACATACAAAATTCTTGCAGGGCTTGACAGGGTAGATGCAGGGAGGATATTTCCCGTGGCTGGCGAGTCTAGAACTAGGGGTCACAGTCTCAGAATAAGGAGTGGGCCATTTCAGACTGAGATGAGGAGAAATTTGTTCACTCAGAGTGTGGTGAATCTTTGGAATTCTCCACCCCAGAGAACTGTGGTACCTAAGTCATTGAGTATATTAAAGGCAGAGATCGATAGATTGTTGAATATTAGGAGAATCAAGGGATGTGGGGATAGTGCAGGAAAGTGGAGATGAGGCAGCATATCAGCCATAATCTTCTTGAATTGCGGAGCAGGCTCGAAGGGCCAAATGGCCTACTCCTGCTCCTATTTTGCATTTTCTTATGTTCTTAAGTTCTTATTATCATACAGTGACCGTGACATTACAATGTTGGTCTCCTTACCTAAGGAAGGATGTGCTTGCCATAGAGGGAGTGCAACGAAGGTTCACGAGATTGATTCCTGGGAGGGCGGGACTGTCGTATGAGAAGAGATTGAATAAACTAGGCCTGAATTCTCTTGAATTCAGAAGAATGAGAGGGGATCTCATTGAAGCATACAAAATTATTACAGGGCTTGATAGGGTGGATGCTGGGAGAATGTTTCCCTTGAATCTTTGGAATTCTCTACCCCAGAGGGCTGTGGAGGCTCAGTCATTGGGTATATTCAAAACAGAAGTCGATAGATTTCTGACTAGTAAGGGCATCAAGGGATATGGCGATAAAGCCGGTGAATGGAGTTGCAGCAAAAGATCAGCCATGATCTCATTGAAAGGTGGAGCAGGCTCGAAGGTCCGAATGGCCGACTCCTGCTCCTATTTCTTATGTTCTTATCATACAATGCCCATGAGATTACTGGTACAGACAGATCATAGAGTGACTGTGAGATTACTGGGACAGACAGATCATACAGTGACTGTGAGATTACTGGTACAGACAGATCATACAGTGACTGTGAGATTACTGGTACAGACAGATCATACAGTGACTGTGGGATTACTGGTACAGACAGATCATAGAGTGACTGTGAGATTACTGGTACAGACAGATCATAGAGTGACTGTGAGATTACTGGTACAGACAGATCATACAGTGACTGTGAGATTACTGGTACAGACAGATCATAGAGTGACTGTGAGATTACTGGTACAGACAGATCATAGAGTGACCGTGAGATTACTGGTACAGACAGATCATAGAGTGACTGTGAGATTACTGGTACAGACAGATCATAGAGTGACTGTGAGATTACTGGTACAGACAGATCATAGAGTGACTGTGAGATTACTGGTACAGACAGATCATACAGTGACTGTGCGATTACTGGTACAGACAGATGATACAGTGACTGTGAGATTACTGGTACAGACAGATCATACAGTGACTGTGAGATTACTGGTACAGACAGATCATAGAGTGACTGTGAGATTACTGGTACAGACAGATCATACAGTGACTGTGAGATTACTGGTACAGACAGATCATACAGTGACCGTGAGATTACTGGTACAGACAGATCATACAGTGACTGTGAGATTACTGGTACAGACAGATCATAGAGTGACTGTGAGATTACTGGTACTGACAGATCATACAGTGACTGTGAGATTACTGGTACAGACAGATCATACAGTGACTGTGAGATTACTGGTACAGACAGATCATAGAGTGACTGTGAGATTACTGGTACTGACAGATCATACAGTGACCGTGTGATTACTGGTACAGACAGATCATACAGTGACTGTGAGATTACTGGTACAGACAGATCATAGAGTGACTGTGAGATTACTGGTACAGACAGATCATACAGTGACCGTGAGATTACTGGTACTGACAGATCATACAGTGACTGTGAGATTACTGGTCCAGACAGATCATACAGTGACTGTGAGATTACTGGTACAGACAGATCATAGAGTGACTGTGAGATTACTGGTACTGACAGATCATACAGTGACTGTGAGATTACTGGTACAGACAGATCATACAGTGACCGTGAGATTACTGGGACAGACAGATCATACAGTGACCGTGAGATTACTGGTACAGACAGACCATACAGTGACCGTGAGATTACTGGTACAGACAGATCATACATTGACCGTGAGATTACTTGTACAGACCAATCATACATTGACCGTGAATTTACTGGTACAGACAGATCATACAACTTTAAGTTTCTTTTTTTCGCCTTTTGATCTGCCGTCTCAGCAGCTTTTCCTGTCTTCCCAATTCCCTGTTTATTTCGTTCCTTTGCTGAGTTCCCAGATACCTGGTTTCTAGCTGCTGGCATTCTTTTTCCCTCTATTATTTTCTGCATTTCCAAATGTTCCCCTTCTCTTATTCTCTGTGCGGCTAAATGTTTTCCTTCTCTTACTTCACTGCGCTGTGCACAGAAATGGGCTGCATAGCCTGCCCAGTGCTCCCCTTTGTCTAATTCGACCTTTCCCAGAGTCCCTTGACTCTGGACCCTCTCTATCACCTTCTGATATGACTCTGCTTCTTGACTCGTCAGAAACGATACTAAATCAGTTAAACATAATTTTCTCAACTCTTTATCTGTGGCATGCTCAACTTCTGTCTAGCCCGTCAATTGTACTAACTTGTTGCTATTAATACTGGTGGGTCGCAGTGTCCTAACCCCTCGAAGGTTTTCCTTCCTTAACTGACCAGGTAGCGCTAACCACGCCAGTCCTAGGATCTTGCCTGCACCGAATAGTTTATAAAAGAATCAGCTGTCAATCAACCTCCTGACTAAGCTCGCCAATTTATAAGATTCCAGAGATGCCAGGGCAGGCGATGTATTACTGCTCCACCATGTGGGAGCTGGTGGACACCATTTTGGTTGCTCGAGGAACTTCGGCTCCGTGTTGATGAGCTGGAGTCCGAGCTTCAAACCCTGAGACACATCAGGGAGGGGGCGAGTTACCTGGACGCTGTGTTCCAGGAGGCAGTCACACCCCTTAGATTAATTCATTCAAATTTGGTCCGTGGTCAGTGACAGGTGGGTGTGACCACGAGCGAGGCAGGTATGGGGAACCAGGAGTTAGTGGTGGATGAGACTCAGCCCTTGCTCTTGTCCAATAGTTACGAGTTATTACTCTCTGTGTGGGTGAGAGCAGGGACTGCAGTGAGGATGAGCAAGCAGACCACAGCACCATGGTACTGTGAGCCATTCAAGTGGGGGGAGCAAAAAGAAATGTGCTAGTGGTAGGGGACTGTACATTTAGGGGGATAAACACTGTTCTCTGCAGACAAGAGCGTGAGTCCTGAAGGCTGTGTTGCCTGCCCGCTACCACGGTAAAGGACATCTCCTCTGGGCTGGAGAGGAACTTGGAGTAGGAGGGGACAGATCCAATTGTCGTGGTCCATGTAGGTACCAATGACATAGGTAGGACAAAGAAAGAGGTTCTGTTGAGGGAGTATGAGCAGCTAGGGGCTAAATTAAAAAGCAGAACCACAACGGTAATAATCTCTGGATTACTACCTGAGCCATGTGCAAATTGACACAGGGTAAATAGGATCAGAGAGATGAACGAGTGGCTTGAACATTGGTGTTGGAGAAATGGGTTTCGATTCTTGGGGCACTGGCACCAGTACTGGGATAAGTGGGAGCTGTTCTGTCGGGACGGGCTTCATTCGAACCAGGTTGGGGCCAGTGTCCTGGTGAATCGAATAAGTAGGGCTGTAGATAGGGCTTTAAACTAAATAGTGTGGAGGGTGGAGGGATACGCTGAGCGGAAAGTCAAAGAAAAATGAGAAGGCAAAAGTGCAGGGTAGCGATAGGGGTAATGATAATCAGAGTGTGACAGGAAGGGACAGAGCGTATACACATAAGAGTGCATCAGAAAGTGGGGTCAAAGTAGGGAAAAATGGTAAAAAGACAAAATTAAACACTCTATATCTGAACGCACGCAGCATTCGTAACAAGATAAATGAGTTGACAGCACAAATAGAAATAAATGGGTATGATCTGATAGCCATTACAGAGACATGGTTGCAAGGTGTCCAAGGCTGGGAACTGAATATTCAGGGGTATTTGCCATTTCGTAAGGATAGGCAGAAAGGAAAAGGAGGTGGTGTAGCTCTGTTAATAAGGGATAAGATCAGTGCAGTAATGAGAAATGATATTGATTAGAAGATCAAGATGTAGAATCAGTTTGGGTGGAGATAAGAAATAGTAAGGGTAAGAAATCACTGGTGGCAGTGGTCTACAGGCCCTGAAACAGTAGCCACACTGTAGGACACAGTATAAGTCAAGAAATAATAGAGGCTTGTAAGAAAGTTACAGCTATAATCATGGGAGATATTAATCTTCATATTGATTGGACAAAGCAAACCGACAAAGGTAGACTTGAGGAAGAGTTCTTCGAGTGTATACGGGATGGTTTCTTGGAACAATACGTTGTGGAACTAACCAGGGAGAAGACGATTTTATATCTGGTAATGTGTAACGAGGCTGGATTAATTAATGATCTCGTAGTGAAGGATCCTCTTGGGAAGAGTGATCAAAGCATCATAGAATTTCAAATTCAATTTGAGGGTGAGAAATCTAGGTCTCAAACTAGTGTCCTGAACTTAAATAAAGGTAATTACAAAGGTATGAAAGCAGACTTGGTTAAAGTGGACTGGGAAAATATATTACAGGGTAAGACTGTAGAGCAGCAGTGGCAAACACTTAAGGAGATATTTCATAACTCTCAGCAAAGATATATTCCAGTGAGAAAGAAAGACTCCAAGAGCAGGATGAACCATCCATGGCGAACTAAGGAAGTAAAGGATGGTATCAAATTGGAAAAAAAAAACATACAATGTTGCAAAGAATAGTGAATGGCCAGAGGTTAGGGAAATTAAAAAAAATGAGCAAAGGACGACTAAAAAAATGATAGAGAGAGAAGATAGCTTATGAGAGTAAGCTAGCAAGAAATACAAAAACAGACAGTAAGAGCTTCTACAGGTATATAAAAGGAAGAGAGGAGCTAAAGTAAATGTTGGTCCCCTAGAGGATGAGTCTGGGGAATTAATAATGGGAAACAGGGAAATGGCAGAGACTTTGAACAAATATTTTGTATCGGTCTTCACGGTAGAAGACACTACAAGCATCCCAATAATGGATAATCAAGGAGCTATTTGGGTGGGCGGGGGACTTAAAACAATCACTATCTCTATAGAGAAAGCACTAGGCAAACTAATGGGACTAAAGGTGGACAAGTCCCCTGGACCCAATAGCCTGCATCCTAGAGTCTTAAAAGAGGTGGCTGCAGAGATAGTGGATGCATTTTTTGTAATCTACCAAAATTCCCTGGATTCTGGAGAGGTCCCAGCGGACTGAAAAACCGCAAATGTAACGCCCCTATTTAAGAAAGGAGGGAAACAGAAAACAGGCAACTATCGACCAGTTAGCCTAACATCTGTCATTGGGAAAATACTGGAGTCCATCATTAAGGAAGTGGTAACAGGACATTTAGAAAATCATGACATAGTCAAACAGAGTCAGTATGGTTTTATGAAAGGGAAATCATGTTTGATAAATTTTCTGGAGATCTTTGAGGATGTAACGAGCAGGGTTGATAAAGGGGAACAAGTAGATCTCGTGTATTTGGATTTCCAGAAGGTGCCACATAAAAGGTTATTAAATAAGATGAGAGCTCACAGGGTTGGGGGTTATATATTAACATGGATAGAGGATTGGCTAACTAACAGAAAACAGACAGTCGGCATAAATGGGTCATTTTAAGGCTGGCAAACTGTAACTAGTGGGGTGCCGCAGGGATCAGTGCTGGGGCCTCAACTATTTACAATCTGTATTAATGACTTGGATGACAGGACCGAGTGTAATGTAGCCAAATTTGCGGATGATACAAAGATAGGTGGAAAACAAATTGTGTGGAGGACGCAAAGAATCTCCAAAGGAATATAGATAGGCTAAGTGAGTGGGCAAAAATCTGGCAGACGGAGTATAATTTGGGAAAATGTGAAGTTATCCACTTTGGTAGGAAAAATAAAAAAGCACATTATTATTTAAATGGGGAGAGATTACAAAATGCTGAGGTACAGAGGGATCTGGGGTCCTTGTACATGAATCACAAAAAGTTAGCATGCAGATACAGCAAGTAATTAGAAAGGCAAATGGAGTGTTGGCCTTTATTGCAAAGGGAATGGTGTATATAAGTAGGGAAGTCCTGTTACAGCTGTACAGGGCATTGGTGAGACCACACCTGGAGTACTGCGTACAGTTTTGGTCTCCTTATTTAAGGAAGGATATACTTGCATTGGAGGCAGTTCAGAGAAAGTTCACGAGGTTGATTCCTGAGTTGAAGGGGTTGTCTTATGAGGAAAGGTTGAGCAGGTTGGGCCGATACTCATTGGGGTTTAGAAGAATGAGAGGGATCTTATAGAAACATATAAGATTCTGAAGGGGCTTGACAGGGTAGATGCAGAAAGGATGTTTCCCCTCATGGGGGAATCTAGAACTAGGGGGGCATAATTTCAGAATAAGGAGTCCCCGATTTAAAACTGAGATGAGAAGGAATTTCTTCTCTCAGAGGGTCGTGAATCTTTGGAATTCTCTTCCCCAGAGAGCTGTGGAGGCTGGGTCATTAAATATATTTAAGGTGGCGATAGACAGATTGTTGAACGAGAAGGGAGTCAAGGGTTACGGGGAGTGAGCAGGGAAGTGGAGTTGAGGTCAAGATCAAATCAGCCATGATCTTATTGAATGGTGGAGCAGGCTCGAGGGGCCAAATGACCTCCTCCTGCTCCTATATCTTATGTTCTTATGTTATGTTCAGAGGGACCCTGGTTCCAAATGATTCGAGGTTGACCCGTATTGGGGACAGTGACTTAACTTTATTCAGCACAAGCAAGACTTCATTCACTACAGTATTCAAGCAGCAGTTACAGTGTATAATTGAGACTTATATTACCATTCATACTCTGGGTACAAGCCGCAACTGTGAGTAAGCTGCACCCTGTGTCTCTTGTCTCTCATCTCTTCTCGTCTCCCGGGTGTCTCTTTGATTCTTCCTGAATCCTTTTACTGTGTCTCTGGAATCTCCTACTCCTGGAATCTCCTACTCCTGGAATGTTCTACAATTTGAGGCTGTTAAGAACTCCTTCTTATATCCTTACTCTCATTCAAAACCTATGGAGCCCTCCTGAACCAATGATTGACTGACACCCAAACCCAAAATCCAATCATAAAGATGCCATGTTGGTATCACCCTGGCTTACGCAGGCTTTTGGTCTGATGACACTCTAACATCACCTGTTTTTGACCATCAAGACTCTTTTTAAAACGTGTTTATGGGATGTGGGCGTCGCTGACAAGGCCGGCATTTATTGCCCATCCCTAATTGCCCTTGAGTAGGTGGTGGTGAGCCGCCTGTTGAACTGTTGCAGTCCGTGAGGTGAAGGTACTCCCACAATGCTGTTCGGTAGGAAGTTCCAGGATTTTGACCCAGTGACGATGAAGAAACGGCAATATACTTCCAAGTCAGGATGGTGTGTGACATGGGTGGTAACTTGGAGGTGGTGGTGTTCGCATGCGCCTGCTGCCCTTGTCCTTCTAGGTGGTTGTGGTAAACCACTGTAGTTCACTGTGTTCACTGTTGTTGTTGTTGTTGTTGTCGTTCACTCTTGTTTCACTGTTGTGCCTGACTATGCCTCAGCTGACTCCGCCCCTGGGCTACCGAGTATAAGAGCGGCCGCATGGCAGCTCCTGGCATTCGGTCGTCCACTAGAGGCATAGTCCTGATCTGTCTGAAGTGCAATTCAGTAGTTAATAAAAGCCTGTTGTTCTGAACTCTGCCTAGCCTTTTATTAGAATTGATAGCGCATCAATTTTATTAACTACTGAAAAAAAAATAAAACGATGCTGCAGATTCTTAAGATCAAGTGCCTGGAACTCGACCCGCAAGAACTGGACTCGACTGCTAAGTTCTCGCACTGGCTGCACTGTTTTGAGTCCTTTCTGACTGCATCCGGCGAGACCATCGCCGCCGATGCCGACAAGCTCAGGGTGCTGAACTCTAAAGTAAACCACCGAGCTTTTGCCCTTATCCGGGACGCTACGAGCTACCAGGGGGCTATCGACATCCTGAAGGAGCAATACGCACGCCCGGTCAACTATGTTTACGCAAGACATCTCCTGGGGTCTCGCAAACAACAGCCCGGGGAACCCACAGAAGCATACATACGGGCGCTGAAGGAACTCGGCCGAGCCTGCGAATGCAAGCAAGTAACAGCCACGGAACATACGGAGGAGCTCATCCGGGACGCCCTCGTGGCGGGCCTCAGGTCCACTCACACACGGCAGCGACTGCTGGAAAGTGGCGAGCTCGACCTGAAGAAGGCGATTTCACTCACCCTCTCGTTGGACGTAGCCCACCGGAACATGGAGGCCTACTCCCCGGACCGCGCAGCCGCCTCATGGATGCCGCAGCCGCCGCCACCTTGGGACGCGGCGCCGCCACGGGCCCTGGCCTCAACTGCTGCAGCGATGTCCCGCCCAAGCCAGAAATGTTATTTCTGTGGCCAAACCAAACACCCCAGGGCGCGCTGCCCGGCGAAAAACGCGGTCTGCTCTGCCTGCGGTAAGAAGGGACACTACGCTGGCGTCTGCAGAAGCCAGAAGACCCCTACCTCCAGCAGCGCCGCGTGCGATTCGTGGGAGCGGCCATCTTGCCTCCCTCCAGCCTCGTGGGGATCGGGATCGTCATGGGCGCCGCCATTTTGTCCTTCCTCTCCGATGCCGCCATCTTGTCTGCCATTCTGCCAACGGGCCCCCGACTCACCCACCGCCGCCTCACCGGGGTTCTACAGCGACGCTACCGACTCCACAGCGGCCTCCATCACGCTGGATCAATCCTGACCCCATCAGCTAGCCAGGTCCACGATGGACATCCAGGTAAATGGCCGCGCCACAACTTGCCTTTTTGATTCCGGGAGCACGGAGAGCTTCATACACCCTGATACAGTACGGCGCTATTCTCTCTCGGTCCGGCCAACGCGCCATCGGATCTCCATGGCCTCGAAATCCCACTCAGCAGACATCGGCGGCTACTGCGTAGTGACCCTCTCGGTGAAGGGCTCCGTATATAAAAATGTAAAGCTCTTCGTCCTGCCACATCTCTGCGCTGCCGTTCTACTGGGGTTGGACTTTCATTGTCACTTTAAGAGTGTCACCTTGACATACGGTGGACCTTTTCCCCCACTCACTGTCTGCAACCAGCAGTTTTTAAATTGCCCGCCACGCCCCACCTGTAGTCTCTCCACCCTCAAAATCACACCCCCCCCCCCGTTCGCCAACCTCACCCGCGACTGCAAGCCTATCGCCACAAAGAGCAGGCGATACAGCACCGGGGACAGATCCTTTATAAGATCTGAGGTGACGCGGCTCCTGAAGGAGGGGATTATTGAGGGTAGTACTAGCCCCTGGCGAGCCCAGGTGGTAGTCGTTAAGACTGGCAACAAGCAGCGCCTAGTCATCGACTACAGCCAGACTATCAACAAGTACACCCAGTTGGACGCATACCCCCTCCCCCGCATAGCCGACATGGTTAATAAGATAGCGCAATACCGCGTTTTCTCGACCATTGACCTCAAGGCAGCATACCACCAAATCCCTATCCGCCCTGAGGACCGCCAGTACACAGCTTTCGAGGCAAACGGCCGCCTTTTTCACTTCCTCAGGGTTCCTTTTGGCGTCACCAACGGTGTCTCCGTCTTCCAGAGGGAGATGGACCGGATGGTCGACGAGAATGCGTTACAGGCCACGTTTCCCTACCTAGACAACGTGACCATCTGCGGCCATGACCTGCAGGACCATGACGCCAATCTTGATAAGTTCCTCCGCACGGCCCAACTCCTAAACCTCACGTACAACAAGGAAAAGTGCATATTCCGCACAGCCCGCCTCGCTATCCTTGGTTGCGTGGTGAAACACGGAGTCATCAGTCCTGACCCTGACCGGATGCGCCCGTTGATGGAACTTCCCCTGCCCCACTGTCTCAAGGCCCTCAAAAGGTGCCTGGGCTTCTTTTCCTATTACGCCCAGTGGGTCCCTCATTATGCGGACAAAGCCCGTCCACTTACCAAGTCCACTTCCTTCCCCCTGACGGCGGAGGCCCACTTAGCCTTTCACCGTATAAAAGATGACATTGCCAAGGCCACCATGCACTCGGTAGACGAGTCCATCCCCTTCCAGGTGGAGAGCGATGCATCCGACTTCGCCCTGGCCGCTACCCTTAACCAGGCGGGAAGACCCGTGGCCTTCTTTTCACGAACCCTCCAGGGCTCCGAACTCAGACACTCCTCTGTGGAAAAAGAGGCCCAGGCCATTGTGGAGGCGGTGCGCCACTGGCGGCACTACCTGGCTGGAAAACGATTTACCCTGCTTACTGACCAGCGTTCAGTTGCTTTCATGTTCAACAACAAGCAGAGGGGTAAAATCAAAAATGATAAGATTTTGAGGTGGAGAATCGAACTTTCCACCTACAATTACGACATCTTGTACCGGCCAGGGAAACTCAACGAACCCTCAGACGCTCTATCGCGAGGCACATGCGCCACCGCGCAGATCGATAGACTACGGGGCCTCCACAACGACCTCTGCCACCCGGGGGTCACCAGGTTCTTCCATTTCATTAAGGGCCGCAACCTGCCTTACTCCATCGAGGAGGTCAGGACCATGACCAGGAGCTGCCCAGTCTGTGCAGAGTGCAAGCCGCGCTTCTATAGGCCTGACAGAGCAAACCTGATCAAGGCCACCCGCCCTTTTGAGCGCCTGAGTATCGACTTTAAAGGGCCCCTCCCCTCCTCTGACCGCAATGTGTACTTCCTCAACATAGTTGATGAGTACTCCCGTTTCCCTTTTGCCATCCCCTGCCCGGACACGACCACCGCTACGGTCATTAAATGCCTGCACAACCTCTTTGCTCTGTTCGGTTTTCCCAGCTATATTCATAGCGACCGGGGCTCGTCCTTCATGAGCGACGAACTCCGTCAGTACCTGCTCATGAGAGGTATTGCCTCAAGCCGGACCACCAGCTACAACCCCCGGGGGAACGGACAGGTTGAAAGAGAGAACGCGACGGTCTGGAAGGCGGCCCTCCTAGCCTTAAAATCTAGGGGCCTTCCGACCTCCCGTTGGCAGGATGTCCTACCCGATGCGCTCCACTCCATCCGGTCACTGCTGTGTACAGCCACCAACGCAACCCCCCATGAGCGAATGTTTGTTTTTCCCCGGAGGTCCACATCCGGTAACTCACTACCACACTGGCTGACGTCCCCAGGGCCCGTCCTGCTGAGGAAGCATGTAAGGTCCCACAAAACGGCTCCCCTGGTAGAGAAGGTTCACCTCCTCCATGCCAACCCCCAGTACGCCTACGTGGCATACCCGGACGGGCGGGAGGACACAGTCTCCATTAGAGATCTGGCACCCTCGGGGTCCACTGACCCGCCACCATTGCCCCCCACCACGACCCCCTCCGACACGGCCCAAAATTCAGTAGACCCAATTCTCACCCCTGTCCATTCCACCCCAGTAGACGGCATGCCGCGCCCCCAGGACCAGCCGGAGCCCACTCGCCCACCCAACACCAAAGGGGACGATACGCCGGTGCTGGACCCCGCTCAAGACGCGTCGTGGGAAGCTGTACCATCGCAACCGTCGCCACGAAGATCTCGACGGCAAACGAGGCCGCCCGACAGACTCGCCTACTCGAACTTTTGATACACTTCACCCCGCCGGACTTAATTTTAAACGAGGGGTGAATGTGGTAAACCACTGTAGTTCACTGTGTTCACTGTTGTTGTTGTTGTTGTTGTTGTCGTTCACTCTTGTTTCACTGTTGTGCCTGACTATGCCTCAGCTGACTCCGCCCCTGGGCTACCGAGTATAAGAGCGGCCGCATGGCAGCTCCTGGCATTCGGTCGTCCACTAGAGGCATAGTCCTGATCTGTCTGAAGTGCAATTCAGTAGTTAATAAAAGCCTGTTGTTCTGAACTCTGCCTAGCCTTTTATTAGAATTGATAGCGCATCAGTGGTAGAGATCGCGGGTTTGCGAGGTGCTGCTGAATAAGCCTTGGTGAATTGCTGCAGTGCATCTTACAGATGGCAGACACTGCAGCCACGGTACGCCGGTGGTTGTGGGGGTGGATGTTTAAGGTGGTGGATGGGGTGCCAATCAAGCGTGCTGCTTTGTCCTGGAATGTGTCGAGCTACTTGAGTGTTGTTGGAGCTGCACTCATCCAGGCAAGTGGAGAGTATTCCATCACACTCCTGACTTGTGCCTTGTAGATGCTGGAAAGGCTTTGGGGAGTCAGGAGGTGAGACATGGGTGGTAACTTGGAGGTGGAGGTGGTGGCGATTGCGGTAATTGGCCGGGTTGGATTTGTCCTGCTTTTTGTGGACAAGACATACCGGGGCAGTTTTCCGCATTGTCGGATAGATGCCAGTGTTGTAGCTGTACTGGAACAGCTTGCCTAGAAGCGCGGTTAGTTCTGGAGCACAAGTCTTCAGCACGACAGACGGGATGATGACAGGGCCCATAGCTTTCGCTGTATTTTTTAAAGTTCATTTTTATGGGATGTGGGTGTCGCTGGCAAGGCCAGCATTTATTGCCCATCCCTAATTGCCATTGAGAAGGTGGTGGTGAGCCTCCTTCTTGAACCGCTGCAGTCCTTGGTTGGGGGACTGAATGTTTAAAGTGTTAGAGGGGGTGCCAATCAAGCGGGCTGCTTTGTCCTGTATGGTGTCGAGATTCTTGAGTGTTATTTGTGCTGCAGTTATCCAGGCAAGTGGAGAGTATTCCATCACACTCCTTACTTGTGCCTTGTAGATAGTAGAAAGGCTTTGAGGAGTCAGGAGGTGAGACACTCGCCGCAGAATACCCAGCCGCTGACCTGCTCTTGTTGCCACAGTATTTATGTGGCTGGTCCAGTTAAGTTTCTGGTCAATGGTGACCCCCAGGATGTTGATGATGGGGTATTCGGCGATGGTAATGCCATTGAATGTCAAGGGGCGGTGGTTAGACTCTCGCTTGTTGAAGATAGTCATTGCCTGGCACTTCTGTGGCATGAATGTTACCTGCCACTTATCAGCCCAAGCCTGAACGTCGTCCAGGTCTTGTTGCATGTGGGCATGGACTGCTTCATTATCTGAGGAGTTGTGAATGGCACTGAACACTGTGCAGTCATCAGGGAACATCCCCATTTCTGACCTTATCCAGTGCACACGGCCGTTTCTTGCTACCACATGGAGTGAATTGGCTGAAGACGGGCTTCTGTGATGGTGGGGATCTCAGGAAAAGGCCGATATGGATCATCCACTGGGCACTTCTGGCTGAAGATAGTGACAAACGCTTCAGCCTTGTCTTTTGCACTCACGTACTGGGCTCCACCATCCTTGAAAATAGAAACACAGAAACATAGAAGATAGGAGCAGGAGTCGGCCATTCGGCCACTCGAGCCTGTTCCACCATTTAATGAGATCTTGGCTGATCATCCAAATTCAGTACCCTGTCCCTGCCTTCTCCCCATATCCCTTGATCCCTTTAGCCGTAAGAAATATATCTAACTCCTTCTTGAATATATTTAATGAATTGGCCTCAACTGCCTTCTGTGGGAGAGAATTCCACAGGTTCACCACCAAGATGGGGATATTCATGGAGCCTCCTTCTCCCGGTAGTTGTTCAATGGGCCACCACCATTCACGACTAGATGTGGCAGAACTGCAGAGCATTGATCTGATCCGTTGATTGTGGGTTCACTTAGCCCTGTCTCTAGCATGCTGCTTCTGCTTTTTAACATGCATGTAGTTCCGTGTTGCAGCTTCCCCAGGTTGGCACCTCATTTTTCGGTACGCCTAGTGCTGCTCCTGGCATGCTCTTCTACACTCCTCAGTGAGCCAGGGTTGGTCCCCTGGTTTGATGGTAATGGTAGACTGAGGGATATGTCGGGCCATGAGGTTCCTGATTGTGGTGGAATACAAATCTGCTGCTGCTGATGGCCCACAGCACCTCATGGATGCCCAGTTTTAAGCTGCTTGATCTGTTCTGAATCTCTCCCATTTAGCACGGTGGTAGTGCCACACAACACGATGGAGGGTGTCCTCAGTGTGAAGACGGGACTTCGACTCCACAATGACTGTGCAGTGGTCACTGCTACCAATGCTGTCATGGACAGATGAATCTGAGACAGGTAGTTTGGTGAGGATGAGGTCAAGTGGGTTTTTCCCCTCATGTTGGTTCTCTCACCACCTGTCACAGGCCCAGACTGGCAGTTATGTCCTTCAGGACTTGGCCAGCTCGGTCAGTAGAGGAGCTACCGAGGCACTCTTGGTGATGGACATTGAAGTCCTCCACCCAGAGTACATTCTGTGCCCTTGCTACTCTCAGTGCTTCTTCCAAGTGGTGTTCAACATGGAGGAGAACTGATTCATCAGCTGAGGGAGGGCGGTAGGTGTTAATCAGCAGGAGGTTTCCTTCACCTTGCTTTACCTAAAGCCATGAGACTTCATGGGGTCCGGAGTCAATATTGAGGACTCCCAGGGTCAATCCTTCCCGACTGTATACCACTGTGCCACCACTCCTGGTGGGTCTGTCCTGCCGGTGGGACAGGAAATGTCCAGGGATGGTGATGGAGGAGTTTGGGACAGTGGCGGAAAGGTATGATCCTGTGAGTATGAGTCTGTCAGGCTGTTGCTTGACTTGTCTGTGGAACAGCTCTCCCAATATTGGCACAAGTCCCCAGATGTTTGTGAGGAGGACTCCGCAGGGTCGACTGGGCTGGGTTTGCCATTGTCATGTCCGTAGCCGGTACCGATGTCAATGCTGGGTGGTCCATGCGGTTTTATCTGGGGTATTTATGGCAATACTAAAGGAATATGTCTCCACAGGTTGAGATACAGCTTTTGCTGTTGGCCTTTGTTTTTATAAATCACTGCGGATGTTCTAACATATCAAAACAAGTATTCAAAAAAACAACAAACATGTAATTCATAACAATCTTACAGTCCCTGCCTCGTATCTCAGTCTCTGGAGTTCCATTAATTCTCTCAGCTTTTCTCACAGACTGACTGTTGCTTTGCTAACAAGGCTTGTTAAAGTCTGCACCTTTAATATTTGGTCAAGCAGGCCCAAGGCCTCTTCCATTTTAAAATCTAACCGGGTCTACCCAAGGCATATTACACTGGTTTATAAACACGATTATTCAAGAATCGGCGAGCATTGACTAACAGTTACACAATACCAACCTAAACCTACATCTAATAAGATTTATTTCATGCTGTCCATGTTAGCTATTGGGAATCTGAAATGGGGATTTCTCAGGTTTCTTACACTGGTACAGACAGATACTCACTGGAGGACTTATCAGGAACAGTTGTAAGCATGTAGCTCTCATCTCCTTATGCTGCTCGAAGCTCGAAGTCCAAGTCCCTCTGAGCTTTTGGGTGTTGTTCCATTTATCGACCCCGCCCATAAAACTGGCCCCGCCGCCAAATCGGGATAATGAGCATGGCGAGTTTCCACTGATTGTGCGCATTTGAGGAAGCTCTTCAAATTGAACTAATTTTTAGGGGCACAGGCACTAGTAGGCACGTTTTAACAGTTTTTAAATATTCAAAAATATTTAATTTACGAAGAAACCGACTAGTGTACACCAATGAAACTGGTAAATGTTTCAATACAGTTTTAAAGTCATTTTCAGTGAATTTAATTCAGATTAAGCACGGTGGTGGTCGAGACACTATTAATAAAATGCTTATTTTTTGTGATCGTAGAATGATACAGAACAAAAGGAGGCCATTCGGCCCATCTTTGGTAGAGCTATCCTATTAATCCCAGTCCCCTGCTCTTTCCCCACAGCCTTGTCATTTTTCCCTTGAACTATTTATCCAATACTCTTTGGAAAGTTACTATTGAATCTGCTTCCACCGCCCTTTCAGGCAGCGCGTTCCAGATCACAACAACTCGCTGTGTAAAAAATGTTTCCTCATGTCGCCTCTGGTTCTTTGGCCAATCATCTTCAATCTGTGCCCTCTGGTTACCAACCCTTCTGCCATTCGAAACAGATTTGTAAGGACCAGAACTCGGTGGACCCAACTGCAGTAAGGCAAACTGAGGCGAAGGTTAGGTTGCAAAACAAAGGTAGACTTTACTTGACATAAACAAAATAACAACAGCAAAGAATACAGGCCAGCAAGCGGTATCACCAGGCAGTGCAACTCAAGACTGAGCAATGAACATAAACTGAACACCACTTAAATAGTAGGCATCTAACAATACACAGGTGAATACAATAATGAATAAAGAAGGACCCAATTAAGAGAGTTCATGGAGCCCCCTGGTGGCGAGGCGAGGCAGAATCTGGGTCATTCCTTACAGGACCCCCCTCCCTAGGAACGGCCCCTGACGTTCCCCCAGAAGGTCCATGGTGACGACGCAAAAAATTCCGTACTAAATCGCGATCCAGGATGTCCCGGTCCGGGACCCAAGAGCGTTCCTCCGGACCATATCCCTCCCAGTCCACCAGGAACTGGAGGCCCCCGCGAACCCGGCGAGAGTCCATCAGGCGACGGACCGTGTAAGCAGGCTGGCCGTCGATGATGCGGGGAGCAGGAGGAGGCCTCGTGGCGGGCGCCAGGGAACTACTGGCCGAAGCCGGGAGACATGGAAGGTAGGATGAATCCGCATGGAGCGGGGCAGCTGGAGACGGTAGGACACCGGGTTGACCTTCCTCAACACCGTGAAGGGACCGATGAAACGGGGCGCCAGCTTGCGGGACTCCACTCGCAGCGGGAGATCCTGCGTAGAAAGCCAGACCCTCTGACCAGGACGGAATGAAGGAGCCGGTCTGCGCCGCTTGTTGGCCTGGATCTGCCGTTGTTGAGAAGCTCGTTGTAAGACCAGCCGCGCGCTCCTCCAGGTCCGCCGACAACGCTGGACAAACTTCTCCGCGGACGGAACCCCCACCTCGAGCTCCTGCTCCTGGAACAGTGGAGGCTGAAAACCGAACTGGCACTCGAACGGCGACAGTCCTGTGGGGGAGCAGCGCAACGTGTTGTGCGCGTACTCAGCCCAGACAATGTGACGACTCCAGGTCGCAGGGTTAGCGGACACGAGACACCTCAAGGTCGTCTCCAGGCCTTGGTTGATCCGTTCTGTTTGACCGTTCGACTGAGGGTGGAAACCCGAGGAAAGACTGACAGTAGCTCCAATGAGCTTGTAGAAGGCTCTCCAGAACCGGGAGGCGAATTGTGGACCACGGTCAGAAACGATGTCAAGGGGCAAACCGAACAACCTGAAAACATGCTGGACCATGAGCTCGGCTGTCTCTTGGGCTGAGGGAAGCTTGGGCAAGGGCAGAAAATGACAGGCTTTGGAGAAGCGATCTACGATGACCAGAATGACAGTGTTGCCTTGAGATGGAGGAAGGCCTGTGATGAAATCCACCGAGAGGTGTGACCAGGGGCGAGTGGGAATGGGGAGAGGATGCAGCAAACCCTGGGGGCGAGATCAAGGGTTCTTGTTTCGTGCACAAATGGCACAAGCTGCCACGAACGCCTTTACGTCCTTCTCCATGGTGGGCCACCAGAACCTTCTGCGAAGAAACTCCAGCGTCTTGGATGCGCCTGGATGACCGGTGAGTCGCGACGAATGCCCCCACTGCAGGACTTGTGAGTGAGTCGTGTTGGGGACAAAAAGGTGACCGGGTGGGCCGTCGCCAGGGTCTGCCTCCATCTGTTGCGCCTTTCTGACCAGCGTCTCGATCCCCCAGCAAACCGGTGCTACAATTCGAGAAGTAGAAATAGGTTCTGGTTGTCTCTCCCGCTCGGGTGGATCAAATTGCCTGGAGAGAGCATCAGGCTTGAGATTCTTGGATCCTGGACGATATGACAGGACAAAGTCAAAACGATTAAAAAACAGTGCCCAGCGAGCTTGACGAGAGTTAAGTCGTTTGGCCTCCTGGATATAGGCCAGATTCTTATGGTCAGTCCAGACAATGAACGGGTGTTTAGACCCCTCCAACCAATGTCTCCACTCCTCCAGTGCCAACTTAACTGCAAGTAATTCCCTGTTCCCAATATCGTAGTTTCGTTCAGCGGGAGTGAGTCGGCGAGAGAAAAAGGCGCAAGGGTGCAGTTTGTTGTCGTTAGACCGTTGGGATAAAACGGCGCCCACTCCTATATCCGAGGCATCCACCTCGACAACGAAGGGGAGTGAGGGATCCGGAATCACGAGGACAGGAGCAGACGTGAAGCGCCGTTTGAGATCCTCGAAAGCCTGCGCAGCCTCAGCGGACCAACTGAACCGGGTAGAGGCGGTCTTGGTGAGGGCGTTAAGAGGGGCAGCAATGGTGCCGAAGTTTCTGATGAATCTCCGATAGAAGTTAGCAAACCCCAAGAAACGTTGCACCTGTTTGAGAGAGGTGGGTGGTGGCCAATCTCGGACAGCTTGGGTCTTGCCAGGGTCCATTTGGATGTTGCCGCTGGAGATGATGAAGCCCAGAAATGAAACCGTGGAAACGTGAAATTCACACTTCTCTGCCTTGACAAACAAGAGGTTGTTAAGCAAAAGTTGCAGGACTTGTCTTACATGCTGGACATGATCGTGAAGAGTTTTGGAGAAAATGAGAATGTCATCCAGGTAGACAAAAACAAAGCGATTCAGCATGTTTCGGAGAACGTCGTTGATGAGCGCCTGGAACACAGCAGGGGCGTTGGTCAATCCAAAGGGCATAACCAGGTACTCATAGTGCCCAGTAGGTGTGTTGAATGCCGTCTTCCACTCGTCCCCTTCGCGGACGCGGATGAGGTTGTAGGCGTTGCGGAGGTCCAATTTTGTGAAGACCGTGGCTCCCTGAAGTAGCTCGAAGGCAGTCGACATGAGCGGAAGAGGATAACGGTTCTTTATAGTAATCCTGTTAAGGCCACGGTAGTCGATGCAGGGACGGAGACCTCCATCTTTCTTACTCACGAAGAAAAAACCGGCACCAGCAGGAGAGGTGGACGGACGGATGAAGCCAGCGGCGAGAGCGTCACGGATGTACTCCTCCATGGCGGCGGTCTCAGGAGCAGAAAGGGAAAAAATCCTACCCCTAGGTGGGCATGTCCCAGGCAGGAGGTCAACGGCACAGTCATATGGCCTATGAGGGGGAAGTGATGTGGCTCGAACCTTACTGAAGACCTCTTTTAGATCCTCATACTCGGGTGGCACTCGGGACAATTCAGAGGGTGATGGGGACTCCCGGGGCTGGGAAGGAGACTTGGCGCGAAGACAGGTAGTATGGCAGGCGGAGCCCCATTCCGTAAGCCGGCCGGTGGCCCAATCCAAGCGAGGATTATGGCAGGCCAACCAAGGATAACCCAGAATTAATGGAAACTGGGAAGAGTGGATAAGGGAGAATTGGATGGTCTCGAAATGTTGTCCTTCCACGCCCAAACACAGGGGGGCAGTATGATGGTGAATGGTTCCAGAGCCCAGGGGTCTTCCATCCAGAGCAACAACAGTGAGGGGGTGATCAGGATGGGTCAGGGGAATCTTGAGCTGTTTAGCTAACCCCAGATCTATGAAGTTACCATCAGACCCCGAATCCACCAGGGCCTTAAGATCATGTTGTTGATTGCCCCAGAAAAGGGATGATGCCAGCAAAACCCTAGAAACAGTGGGATCGGAAGGGATGGTTACGCTCGTCTCAGGTCCCTCCGTCCTGGACGAGCCCTGGCTTTTCCCACCAACTCTGGACAGGAAGAGCGAAAGTGGCCAGCTTCCCCACAATAGAGGCAAGATCCCTCTCTCATTCGGCGATCACGTTCGGGCTGCGAGAGGCGGGTTACTCCCACCCGCATGGGCTCCTCTGGATCGGTCAAAGATGGACTCGGGATGGCTCGAAGGTTCTCAGATGGCTTCGAAGCAGGAAAGGCTCTGGTCTCTGGAAGCGGGGTGAAAAAGGAGTGGCGTTCTCTTCGTCTCTCACGGAGACGATTATCCACACGAACGGAGATATCAAAGAGAGACTCCAAATCACTCACCGGATCTCTGGATGCCAATTCGTCCTTGATCTCATCCGTGAGACCGTGGCGAAAAGTGGCGATGAGCGCCTCCGAATCCCATTGGCTTTCTGCAGCGAGAGTGCGAAACTCAATAGCGTAGTCCGCAACGCTACGAGCCCCCTGGCGAAGCTGAAGCAGTTTGTTAGATGCCTCTCTCCCACTGACAGGGTGATCAAAGACCCTTCTCATTTCTTCCGAGAAAAGTTGGTAGTTTGAACATGCCGGAGTTTGCTGTTCCCAGACGGCCGTAGCCCAGGTAAGTGCCTTGCCGGTGAGTAGCGAAATGATGTAGGCCACTCGGGAACAGTCACTGGGAAATAATGAACCCTGCAGTTGGAAAGCCAGGGAACACTGGGTTAGAAAACCTCGACATCCTCCTGGGTTACCGTCGTAGCGCTTGGGTGCAGGTAATCGGGGTTCTTTCAGAGGGGAAGGCGCAACCGCAGGAGCGGGTAATGGTGCTGGAGCAGCTTGGATCACCTGATTCTGGTTCTGGCTCTGATGGAAAGCAATGACGAGAGCCTCCAGCTGATTCTGGCTTTGGGAGAATGCCGTGGCGAGGCACCGCAGTTCGCTCAAGATCAGTTGTAGCTGTTCAGAAATTTGTCTTAGCCATTGGTCCTTCTCTGCTGGGTCCATGTTTTGGCTCAGTCTTGCTGTAAGGACCGGAACTCGGTGGACCCAACTGCAGTAAGGCAAACTGAGGCGAAGGTTAGGTTGCAAAACAAAGGTAGACTTTGCTGTTGTTATTTTGTTTATGTCAAGTAAAGAATACAGGCCAGCAAGGGGTATCACCAGGCAGTGCAACTCAAGACTGAGCAATGAACATAAACTGAACACCACCTAAATAGTAGGCATCTAACAATACACAGGTGAATACAATCTATATATATAAATCGGTCGGTGTGTCTGTCATTCTGTCTGTCATTCTGTCATCGCGTGTGCCTCTGGCGAGCTATACGCTCGAAAGTTACAGGGCGTACCTACGCGCGCGTTACCTCCAAAGAAAACTTACGCTTCCAAGACGGTTTTAAGCGTATTTACGTTTCGGCCGGGCTAAAATCCCGCCCGCGGTATCCCAAAAACCTTCAACGTTCCGCTCATTAGCATCTCATTATCCGCTCATTAGCGGCTTGCTGCCGCGTGCGGCCGGGCCCTCCTACGGTCGAGTGACGGGACGATTGACCAATCCTATGCTTCGGTGACATCACGATCGACCAATCAGTGCGTGTGTGGGCGGGCCTTATCGTTCTGAACTGAGGTGAGTGGCCCCCATCTTTATTGTCTGGGTGGGGCCTAATCCTTCAGAGACTATAACTACATTAGCTTAGCCTTCTTTTATCAACAAAGAGACGGACACTGGCCTGAGTATACGTGAGTCACTTGGAGCATTGAAAAGTGAGTTAAATTTCTGTTCTTTTGTTAGGAGTGATTCTTTTTTTTAAATGTGTAAAACCTTAAAACACAATGAAGATGGTGTCCCATCTTCTTAAGAGCTGTTTAAAAAAAAAAAAAACTTTTGCTCTTTTCAGAAACACTGCGTGTTCCTTCTCTGGCAGCTTTTTAAAACTTTTACAAAAAAGTCAGATCGACTGCAATCTTTTTAACAGCCGTTTTAAAAAAAAAAATTAAAAATTTTTTTTTTTTTCTTCCGATGCTCCGTTTTTTCCTTTTCCCGTGTCAGCTTTTTAAAAACTTTTAAAAACATTTCAGATGGCATCCGATGTTCTTAACACCCCTTTTTAAATATAAAAAAAAATTTGGTGCTTTCATTCTCTATTTTCGTTCTCTGTGAGCTTTTTAAAAACTTTATAAAACTTTCAAGATGGCCTCCAATCTTCTTAACACCCCCTCCTCTCTTCCCCCCCCTCTCCTCTCTCCCTGCCCCCCTCCTCTCCCCCTGCCCCCCCTCCTCTCCTCTCTCTCTCCCCCCTCCTGTCTTCCCCCCCGCTCTCCCCCCTCCTCTCTCCCTGCCCCCCTCTCCTCTCTCTCCTCTCTCCTCTCCCCCATCTCCTCTCTCCTCTCCCCCCTCTCTTCCTCCTCCTCTCCCTGCCCCCCTCTCCTCTCTCTCCCCCTCTCTTCTCTCCTCTCCCCATCTCCTCTCTCCTCTCCCCCTTTCTTCCTCCCCCTCCCCCCCTCCCCCTCCCTCCCCCCGTCCCTCTCCCTCCCCCTCTCCCTCCCCCTTCCCTCCTCCTCCTCCTCTCCCTCCCCTCTCCTCCCCCCCTCTCCTCCCCCCCCTCTCCTCCCCCCCCTCCTCCCCCCCCTCTCCTCCCCCCCCTCTCCTCCCCCCCCTCTCCTCCCCCCCTCTCCTCCCCCCCTCTCCTCCCCCCCCCTCCTCCCCCCCTCTCCTCCCCCCCTCTCCCCCCCCCCCCCTCCTCCCCCCCCCTCCTCCCCCCCTCCTCCCCTCCCCGCCTCCTCCCCCCCGCTCTCCCTTTCCCCCCCTCCCCTCCCCCCTCTCCCCCTCCTCCTCCTCCCCCCTCTCCTCCCCCCTCTCCTCCCCCCCTCTCCTCCCCCCCCTCTCCTCCCCCCCCTCTCCCTCCCCCCCTCTCCTCCTCCCCCCACTCCTCCCCCCACCTCTCCCTCCTCCCCTCCCCGCCTCCTCCCCTCCCCGCCTCCCCCCCACCTCTCCCTCCTCCCCTCCCCGCCTCCTCCCCTCCCCGCCTCCTCCTCCTCCTCCCCCCCTCTTCCCCCCCCCTCTTCCCCCCCCCTCTTCCCCCCCCTCTTCCCCCCCTCTCCCCTCTCTCCCCCCCGTCCTCTCTCCTCCCGCCCTCTCTCCCCCCGCCCCCTCTCCCCCCGCCCCCTCTCCTCCCGCCCTCTCTCCTCCCGCTCCCCCCTCTCCTCCTCCCCCCCACTCCTCCCCCCCACCTCTCCCTCCTCCCCTCCCCTCCTCCCCTCCCCTCCTCCCCTCCCCTCCTCCTCCCCCCTCCTCCCCCCTCCTCCTCCCCCCTCCTCCTCCCTCCTCCCCCTCTCCCTCTCCTCTCTCCTCCCCCCTCCTCCTCCCCCCTCCTCCTCCCCCCCCCTCCTCCCCCCCCCTCCTCCTCCCCCCCCTCTCCCTCTCCTCTCCCTCTCCTCTCTCCTCCCCCCTCCTCCTCCCCCCCTCCTCCTCCCCCCCCTCCTCCTCCCCCCCTCCTCCTCCCCCCCCTCCTCTCCCCCCCCTCCTCTCCCCCCCCTCCTCCTCCCCCCCCCTCCTCCCCCCCTCCTCTCCCCCCCCTCCTCTCCCCCCCTCCTCTCCCCCCCCTCCTCTCCCCCCCCTCCTCTCCCCCCCCTCCTCTCCCCCCCCTCCTCTCCCCCCTCCTCTCCCCCCCTCCTCTCCCCCCCTCCTCTCTCCCCCCCTCTCTCCCCCCCTCTCCCCCCTCCTCTCTCCCCCCCCTCTCTCCCCCCCTCTCCCCCTCCCCCCCTCTCCCCCCTCCTCTCCTCTCCTCCCCCCCTCTCCTCCCCCCCCTCTCCTCCCCCCCCTCTCCTCCCCCCCCTCTCCTCCCCCCCCTCTCCTCCCCCCCCTCTCCTCCCCCCCCTCTCCTCCCCCCCCCTCTCCTCCCCCCCCTCTCCTCCCCCCCCTCTCCTCCCCCCCCTCTCCTCCCCCCCCTCTCCTCCCCCCCCTCTCCTCACCCCCCCTCCTCACTCCCCCCCGCTCTCCCTTCCCCCCCCCTCTCCTCCCCCCCGCTCTCCTCTCCCTCCCTCCTCTCCTCTCTCTCCCTCTCCTCCTCCCCCCCCCCTCTTCCCCCCCCTCTTCCCCCCCCCCTCTTCCCCCCCCCCCCTCTTCCCCCCCCCTCTTCCCCCCCTCTTTCCCCCCCCTCTCCCCCCCCGTCCTCTCTCCTCCCGCCCCCCCCTCCTCCCGCCCCCCCCTCTCCTCCCGCCCCCCCCTCTCTCCTCCCGCCCCCCCCTCTCTCCTCCCGCCCCCCCCTCTCTCCTCCCGCCCCCCCCTCTCTCCTCCCCCCCTCTCCTCCTCCCCCCCCCCTCTCTCCCTGCCCCGCCCCCCCCCCCCAGGTCTCTCCCTTTCTCACCCCCCCCCACAGACAGACACACACACACACTTAATAATTCTATACAGAAAAATTATTTTTTCTTTTTTCATAACAGAATGCCCCCAAGAAAACGTGCAAGACTTGGACGCAAACCTTCCGATGCTTCCAAGAAAAAGGAACGGAGAGCTGCTGAAACTGCGCAGCCGAGACAGGCTCGCCTTCACGCTGATCGGGCCAGACATGCTGCTGCTACATCAGCTGACACTTCTGAGGGATGCGTTACTGCTGACAGACAAAGACATGCCAAAGCCACTGCCTCCGAGACTCGTCGGGCACGTCAAGCTACTAATCGGGTGGCCCAGGCCCGAGCCAGAGCCTCCGAGACTCCTCAGCAGACTCGGGCACGTCAACATTCTGATCGGGCCAGCCATACCCGAGCCAGAGCCTCCGAGACTCTTCAGCAAAGTCAGGCACGTCGCCAGTCCAATAGTAGACGCAGGGCTATTGCCACATCTGACATTTTTAATCATTGGGTCGAAGCAGCCTTCTCCTATACACCCACCATCGATTATGAAGCCGACCCCACAGTCATCATTGGCAACATGAGCGTCATTTGCCGTCACTGTGGCGCTCTGAAGTGGGAAGGAGAAATTGCTGGGATATGCTGCAATGGAGGAAAGGTTAAACTTCCGACACTAACAGCTCCACCTGAACCCCTACACTCACTTCTGTTTGGCCGAAATCCAGATTCAACACATTTCCTCACTCACATCAGAAAGTACAACAACTGCTTTGCAATGACCTCTTTTGGTGCAAACAGAGTGCGTGAATCAGGATTTTCCCCAACTTTTAAAGTTCATGGACAGGTGTACCATTCAGTTGGCTCACTACTTCCTCTCCCAAACGAAAGACCTCAGTTTCTGCAAATCTACTTCTTGGGTGACGATGAAGAGCAAGCCAATCGCCACAGGGAAGCTGCTGTTGTCCCTGCACAACAACACCAAATCAAGATTGAAACTTTGCTTCAGTTACAGCGGATGCTTCATGACCAAAACCCATATGTTAAGACTTTCAAAACAGCCATCGAAGAAACAACAAATGAAGAACTTAAAGTTGTCATCAAAGCTGACAAGACTCCTGCAGGTGAACATGAGCGACGCTTCAATGCTCCGACCACCAATGAGGTAGCCATTGTCATTGTGGGCCAAGAATTTGACCAACGGGACATTGTCTTGCATATTAGAGGTGGTCCACTCAAAAGAATTTCTGAGCTTCACAG
>NW_028225179.1:33736794-33749294 GCF_052327205.1 Somniosus microcephalus | reverse complement strand
GTGTTTGGTATTCATGATAAAAAAGTCAGGGAACGTCTGTTGAGAGAAACCGAACTAAATTTGGAAAATGCGGTGAAAATATGCCAAGCCAGCGAGCTAGCTCGAAAGCACACGCAGACTTTCAGTGAAATCAATAATGATGCGATTGTAATGAGTGATAATGCTGCTGTCGGTGCTGTGTCCTATAAGGGGAAGAAACATGAGCAGAACAGAAATGAAAAGCAATCGGAGGATGAAATTTTTAATTGTAAACGCTGTGGTTACAAACACCAGTTAAGACAATGCCCAGCGTTTGGAAAAATGTGCACAAAGTGTAATGGAAAGAATCACTTTGCCAAACAATGCTTTTCAAAAGTAAAAACGACGAAAGGGCAACAAGTTAATGTAATTGAGGACACTGATTTAAGTGAGACATTTTTTGTAGGAATGGTGTCATGTGACGATATCAAAAAAGATACAGAAAATGTGCAGCCCTCAGAAATGGACAATGCTGAACATAAAGTTAATGCAGTAAAAGTGGACAAATGGATGATCCCACTGCAGATAAATGGAGCATTAGTTACCTTGAAACTAGACACTGGGGCAAAAGCAAACTTAATCAGTATGAGTGACATAAAAAATATGAAAGAAAAGCCCAAAATACAGAAAAAGTCAGTACTACTGAAGAGCTATAATGGACAGAAAATAGATAGCTTAGGTGTATGCAGACTTAAAGTGACAGTCAAAGACAAAGTGCATCATGTCATGTTTTCTGTTGTGGCTGAAAGACTTGATTCGATACTAGGTGACAAAGCTTGTGAAGACTTAGAACTGGTCAAGAGAGTCTACCGTATAAACTGTGCCATAAGCAGACCAGATGACTCAGGCGATGAAGCAGAGAGCCCATCAAGGATGAAAAGGCCAAAGGGTACCCATGTCTTCAAAAAGCCTAGTTTCTCCAAGAAGAAAGAAAAAGACTTTAAGGTCAAAGAAAAGCACAAAGAGGAAAAACACAAGGAGAAAAAGTCCAAAGATATAACCGCAGCAGATGTTGTTAAGCAGTGGAAAGAGAAAAAGAAAAAGAAGAAGCCTGCACCAGAGCAGGAAGCAGTTCCGGTGGATACTCCTTCTTCCCTCAGGCCAATCTTTGGTGTTCCATTAGCCGAGGCTGCTGAGAGGACTATGCTGTATGATGGGATCCAGCTGCCAGCAGTTTTTCGAGAGTGCATTGACTACATTGAGAGTTATGGCATGAAGAGTGAAGGAAACACTGAAACCCTCTCCAAGCAAAGATCGCAAGGAGACCTCGATCTATACAAGAGCAGATCGATGACAATGCCGCAACTGCATCTTGTCATTCACCGCCAGAACAATCTCATGAAGACACATCAGACTTACCCGTGTTGAGAAGATCCACACGTGAAGTAAAAGAGCCTGATAGACTTAATCTTTGAGTACAATGTAAAGCTTTGAAAATGTGTTGACTGTTTTGAAAATGTTTATGTTTATAGAGCACTAACAAAAGTGTTACTGATATTATCTTTATTGTTTTCTTGAAAGTTGATTGATATTGATTTTGTTAAACCTCAAAGAAAGGGGGATGTAACGATCAATAACATGTCATTCTATAGTGGACACTAGGTGGAGCCGTAGAGCTGTGTAGAGCTGTATATAGCTGTATGTATAAGACTAC
Organism: Somniosus microcephalus; assembly: GCF_052327205.1. Lineage (NCBI taxonomy): Eukaryota > Metazoa > Chordata > Chondrichthyes > Squaliformes > Somniosidae > Somniosus > Somniosus microcephalus. The sequence goes on along the minus strand of NW_028225179.1, from coordinate 33,747,622 downwards.
ACTACCCAGCTGTATATATATTAAGACTACATTACCCATGAGGCACTAGGCTACCCACAAGGCAGCAGTCAAGATGGAAGCCTCTACAGATACTGTACCAGTCCACATGTGCTCAATAAAGTAACTAGCAAAAGCTAGCTGTGTTCATAATAAGAATGTCTATTTATTAATGAACATAACAATCTCTCTCTCTCCCCCTCTCTCTCTCTCTCTCTCCCCTCTCTCTCTCCCCTCCCCTCTCTCTCCCCCTCTCCCTCTCCCCCTCTCTGTCTCTCTCTCCCTCTACCCCTCTACCCCTCTACCCCTCTCTCTCTCTCTCTCTCTCTCTGTCTCTCTCCCCCTCTCTCTCTCCCTCTCTCTCTCTCTCTCTCCCCCTCTCTCTTCCTGTCTCTCTGTCTCCCTTTCCCTCTCTCTCTCTCTCGCTCCCTCCCCCTCTCTCTCTCTCTCTGTCTCTCTCTCTCTCTGTCTCCCTCTCCCTCTCTCTCTCTCTCCCTCCCCCTCTCTCTCTCTCTCCCAGGACAATGACAAGAAGCGGATGCGGGCTCTGATGAAGGCCGACACTGAGAGCCAGCTGCGGGTGCAGAAACAGCGGGACCTGCTCCAGCTCCAGACCGAGATCAAGCACCTGAGCCACCTGCGGCAGGATCTAAGCCGTCGGCTCGAGCTTTACTCCATCTACCGAAAATTCGCCGAGCAGGTCGTGCAATCCTCCAACCTGGTAGGCTAGGCTGCCCTTTCACCTCTCGCCTCTCCCCTGCCCTCTCACCTCTCGCCTCGCCCCTGCCCTCTCACCTCTCCCCTGCCCTGCACTCTCACCTCTCACCTCTCCCCTGCCCTCTCACCTCTCCCCTGCCCTCTCACCTCTCACCTGCCCTCTCACCTCTCCCCTGCCCTCTCACCTCTCCCCTGCCCTCTCACCTCTCACCTCTCCCCTGCCCTCTCAAATCTCACCTCTCCCCTGCCCTCTCACCTCTCCCCTGCCCTCTCACCTCTCCCCTGCCCTCTCACTTCTCACCTCTCCACTGCCCTCTCACCTCTCCCCTGCCCTCTCACCTCTCCCCTGCCCTCTCACCTCTCCCCTGCCCTCTCACCTCTCTCCTGCCCTCTCACCTCTCACCTCTCCCCTGCCCTCTCACCTCTCTCCCTGCCCTCCCACCTCTCACCCTGTCCCCTGCCCTCTCGCCTCTCCCCTGCCCTCTCACCTCTCCCCTGCCCTGCCCTCTCACCTCTCACCTCTCCCCTGCCCTCTCACCTCTCCCCTGCCCTCTCAGCTCTCCCCCGCCCTCTCACCTCTCCCCTCTCCCCTGCCCTGCCCTCTGGCCCCTCTCGCCTTTGACCTCTGATCTCCTTTCTCCCCCCCCACTCTGCCAGTTCCAGGAGCTTCACGAAGTGACCAGCCGCTACCAGACCCTGACCTCGACACGGGACGCCCTGCTGCGGGTTATCCAGGACAGCCACGAGGAGCTGAAGCGCAAGAAGAAACAGCTGAGCAAGTTCATGGACGACAAGAACGACGAGCTGCTCTACTTCAACAATCACCTGGCCGAGCTGCAGGCCCGGCTCGACACGGCCCAGAGCCTGGGCTTCAAGTGGGTGCGTGATGGGCGGGGGGGCCCACTGCTCGACAATCCCTCCGTCTATCCCTCCCTCGCTGCTCGACAATCCCTCTGGACCTCCCTCACTCCCTCCCTCCGTCCCTCCCTCACTCCCTCCCTCCGTCCATCCCTCCCTCACTCCTCGTCCCTCCCTCCGTCCATCCCTCCCTCCCTCACTCCTCGTCCCTCCCTCCATCCCTCTGTCACTCCCTCCCTCCATCCCTCCCTCACTCCCTCCCTCTGTCCGTCCCTCCCTCCGTCCGTCCCTCCCTCCGTCCGTCCCTCTGTCCGTCCCTCTGTCCCTCCCTCCCTCCGTCCGTCCCTCCCTCCCTCCCTCTGTCCCTCCCTCCCTCCCTCCTTCCGTCCCTTCGTCCCTCCGTCCGTCCGTCCCTCCCTCTGTCCGTCTGTCCCTCCCTCCGTCCGTCCCTCCATCCCTCCCTCTGTCCGTCCCTCTGTCCGTCCCTCCATCCCTCCATCCCTCCCTCTGTCCGTCCCTCCGTCCGTCCCTCCATCCCTCTGTCCGTCCCTCCATCCCTCCATCCCTCCCTCTGTCCGTCCCTCCCTCTGTCCGTCCCTCCCTCCGTCCATCCCTCCCTCCGTCCCTCCCTCCGTCCATCCCTCCGTCCATCCCTCCCTCCGTCCATCCCTCCGTCCATCCCTCCCTCCGTCCATCCCTCCCTCCGTCCATCCCTCCATCCCTCCCTCTGTCCGTCCCTCCCTCCGTCCATCCCTCCGTCCATCCCTCCCTCCGTCTGCCCCTCCCTCCCTCCATTCCTCCCTCCCTCCATCCCTCCATCCCTCCCTCTGTCCATCCCTCCCTCCGTCCCTCCCTCCGTCCATCCCTCCGTCCATCCCTCCCTCCGTCCATCCCTCCATCCCTCCCTCCCTCCATCCCTCCATCCCCCCCTCTGTCCGTCCCTCCGTCCCTCCGTCTGTCCCTCCCTCCGTCCGTCCCTCCGTCCGTCCCTCCATCCCTCCCTCCCTCCCTCTGTCCGTCCCCCCTCCCTCCGTCCCCCCTCCCTCCGTCCATGCCTCCCTTGTCCCTCCATCCGTCCCTCCCTCCGTCCCTCTATGCCTCCCTCCGTCCGTCCCTCCCTCCGTCCACCCCTCCCTCCGTCCCTAGCAACTCGTCCTTCCCTCCGTCCACCCCTCCCTCCGTCCACCCCTCCCTCCGTCCACCCCTACCTCCGTCCACCCCTCCGTCCCTCCCTCCGTCCACCCCTCCCTCCGTCCCTCCCTCCGTCCACCCCTCCCTCCGTCCATCGCTCCGCCCACCCCTCCCTCCGGACCTTGCTCCTCCTCCCTCCCTCCGTCGCTGCCTCTGTCCCTCACTCCTCGTCCACCCCTCCCTCCGGACCTCGCTCCTCCTCCCTCCCTCCGTCCCTTCCTCTATCCACCCCTCGTTCCTCATCCCTCCCTCCGTCCAGCCCTCCCTCTGTCTATCCCTCCCTCCGTCCATTCCTCCCTCCGTCTATCCCTCGCTCCACATCCCTCCCTCCATCCCTCCCTCCCTCCATCCCTCCCTTCCTCCATCCCTCCCTTCCTCCATCCCTCCCTTCCTCCATCCCTCCCTTCCTCCATCCCTCCCTTCCTCCATCCCTCCCTCCGTCCATCCCTCCCTCCGTCCATCCCTCCCTCCGTCCATCCCTCCCTCCGTCCACCCCTCCCTCCGTCCACCCCTCCCTCCGTCCATCCCTCCCTCCGTCCATCCCTCCCTCCGTCCATCCCTCCCTCCGTCCATCCCTCCCTCCGTCCATCCCTCCCTCCGTCCATCCCTCCCTCCGTCCATCCCTCCCTCCGTCCATTCCTCCCTCTGTCTATCCCTCGCTCCTCGTCCCTCCTCCGTCGATCCGTCCATCCATCACTCCTTCCCTCCGTCCATCCCTCGCTCCTCGTCCCTCCCGCCGTCCCTGCCTCCATCCATCACTCCCTTCCTCCGTCCCTCCCACCGGACCTCGCTCCTCCGTCCCTCACTCCATCCGTCCCTCACTCCATCCACCCCTCCCTCTGTCCATCCCTCACTCCTCGTCCATCCCTCCCTCCGGACCTCGCTCCTCCTCCTCCCTCCCGCCGTCCCTCCCTCCATCCCTCCCTCCCTCCGTCCATCCCTCCCTCCGTCCATCCCTCCCTCCTTCCATCCCTCCCTCCGGACCTCGCTCCTCGTCCCTCCCTCTGTCCATCCCTCCCTCCGTCCATCCATCCATCCATCACTCCCTCCCTCTCTCCCTCCATCCCTCCCTCCTCCTCCCTCCCTCCATCCCTCCCTCTGTCCATCCCTCCCTCTGTCCATCCCTCACTCCTCGTCCATCCCTCCCTCTGGACCTCGCTCCTCCTCCTCCCTCCGTCCCTCGCTCCCTCCATCTCTCCCTCCTTCCATCCCTCCCTCCGGACCTTGCTCCTCGTCCCTCCCTCTGTCCATCCCTCCATCCATCACTCCCTCCCTCTCTGCATCCATCCCTCGCTCCTCCTCCCTCCCTCCCTCCATCCCTCCCTCCATCCATCCCTCCCTCTGTCCATCCCTCGCTCCTCATCCCTCCATCCGTCCCTGCCTCCATCCATCCCTCCCTCGCTCCATCCACCCATCCCTCCCTCCAACCCTCCCTCCATCCTCCATCCATCACTCCCTCCATCCATCAAACCCTCCCTCCATCCCTCCATCCATCACTCCGTCCATCCCTCCACCCCTCCCTCCCTCCCTCCCTCCATCCATCCCTCCCTCCCTCCCTTCCTCCATCCTTCCCTCCTTTCCTCCATCCTTCCCTCCTCATCCCTCCATCCCCCCCTCCCCTCCTCATCCCTCTGTCCCTCCCTACTCATCGCTCCCTCCCTCCCTCCTCATCCCTCCCTCCATCCCCTCCTCCTCACTCCATCCATATCCCTCTCTCCTTTCCTCCTCACCCATCCATCCATCGATCCCTCCTTCCCTCCTCATCCCTCCCTCCCCTCCTCATCCCTCCCTTCATCCCTCCTCTCCTCATTCCTCCACCTCCTCATCACGTTCCCCCCCCTCTCCCTCTCCCCTCCTCTCTCCCTCTCCCCTCCCCTTATCTCCCCTCTACATCTGATGCACATACGATTTATCCTCCGTGTTTCTCACAATATCCGCCACCCCTCCGCCTTTCCCAAGATATCTGTCTCAACAAGGCCGCCTTTCAAAGCAGAGCCTGGGCCTCAGCTTGATGACGGAGAGCATCTCCTGGGTCTGAGGGAGGCTCCGGGGCCCAGCCAGTTGGGGCTTTGGCCAAGATGGGCCTGCACAGCCTAGGCCTGGGGACGCAGCCTAGGCCTTGCTTTGCGACCGAGAGCCTTTGCCGCGCCTCTCGGCTTCCATCGGCCCGACCGATTTGTCGACGCTCAGCCTGAGGGAAGGCTTTGAGGCCTAGCCAGTCACCTGGGGGAGGCGGGGAGAAATAAGCTAGGCCGGGGTTGAAGCCTGGGCCTAACTTTGCGAGCGATGGCCCCCGTCCGTTTAGACGTGCCCGGCCGGCTCATCGCCGCTGAGCCCGAAGGGGGAAGGCTTCGAGGCCTAGCCAGTCGCCGCCGGCAACGGGCCCAGCCAGGCTGCGATCGGGCAGTAAACCAAAGGCCCGAGTCGAAGCCTGGGCCTCGCCTCCAACGTGGAGCCCCTGCGTTGACCTTCCTTCCTTCTGCCTCTCTCCGCAGGACGCGACATGGACGCACATCCAGAACACGGCCGCGAGGAAGACCCTGCTACTGGGGACAGTGAAAATGGCCACGCTCAACCTGTACTATATGGTAGTTAACTACCTACATGAGCAACCCACCATATCGATGGATGACACCGTCAAGCAGTTGGAGAAGGTGTGGGGTGGGTGGGGAAGAGCAGGATGTATATAGAATAACAAATACCCAGGAGTGAGGTACAGGCTGGAATCTAATCGAGGGGTTCGGGGGGTTTATATGTAGAATAACAGATACCCGGGAGTGAGTTACAGGCTGGAATCTAATCGAGGGGTTCGGGGGGTTTATATATAGAATAACAGATACCCGGGACTGAGTTACAGGCTGGAATCTAATCGAGGAGTTCGGGGGGTTTATATATAGAATAACAGATACCCGGGAGTGAGTTACAGGCTGGAATCTAATCGAGGGGTTCGGGGGGTTTATATATAGAATCACAGATACCCGGGAGTGAGTTACAGGCTGGAATCTAATCGAGGGGTTCGGGGGGTTTATATATAGAATAACAGATACCCGGGAGTGAGTTACAGGCTGGAATCTAATCGAGGGGTTCGGGGGGTTTATATATAGAATAACAGATACCCGGGAGTGAGTTACAGGCTGGAATCTAATCGAGGGGTTCGGGGGGTTTATTTATAGAATAACAGATACCCGGGAGTGAGTTACAGGCTGGAATCTAATCGAGGGGTTCGGGGGTTTATATATAGAATAACAGATACCCGGGAGTGAGTTACAGGCTGGAATCTAATCGAGGGGTTCGGGGGGTTTATATATAGAATAACAGATACCCGGGAGTGAGTTACAGGCTGGTATCTAATCAAGGGGTTCGGGGGGGTTTATATATAGAATAACAGATACCCGGGACTGAGTTATAGGCTGGAATCTAATCGAGTGGGTTTATATATAGAATAACAGATACCCAGCAGTGAGTTACAGGCTGGAATCTAATCGAGGGGTTCGGGGGTTTATATATAGAATAACAGATACCCGGGAGTGAGTTACAGGCTGGAATCTAATCGAGCGGTTCGGGGGGGTTTATATATAGAATAACAGATACCCGGGACTGAGTTACAGGCTGGAATCTAATCGAGGGGTTCGGGGGGTTTATATATAGAATAACAGATACCCGGGAGTGAGTTACAGGCTGGAATCTAATCAAGTGGTTCGGGGGGTTTATATATAAAATACCAGATACCCGGGAGTGAGTTACAGGCTGGAATCTAATCGAGGGGTTCAGGGGGTTTATATAGAATAACAGATACCCAGGAGTGAGTTACAGGCTGGTATCTAATCGAGGGGTTCGGGGGGTTTATATATAGAATAACAGATACCCGGGAGTGAGTTACAGGCTGTAATCTAATCGAGGGGTTCAGGGGGTTTATATATAGAATAACAGATACTCGGGAGTGAGTTTCAGGCTGGAATCTAATCGAGGGGTTCGGGGGGTTTATATATAGAATAACGGATACCCGGGAGTGAGTTACAGGCTGGAATCTAATCGAGGGGTTCAGTGGGTTTATATATAGAATAACAGATACCCGGGAGTGAGTTACAGGCTGGAATCTAATCGAGAGGTTCGGGGGTTTATATATAGAATAACAGATACCCGGGAGTGAGTTACAGGCTGGAATCTAATCGAGGGGTTCGGGGGGGTTTATATAGAGAATAATAGATACACAGGAGTGAGTTACAGGCTGGAATCTAATCGAGGGGTTTGGGGGGGGTTTATATATAGAATAAAAGATACCCGGGAGTGAGTTACAGGCTGGAATCTAATCGAGGGGTTTGGGGGGGGTTTATATATAGAATAACGGATACGCGGGAGTGAGTTACAGGCTGGAATCTAATCGAGGGGTTCGGGGGGTTTATATATAGAGTAACAGATACCCGGGAGTGAGTTACAGACTGGAATCTAATCGAGGGGTTCGGGGGTTTATATATAGAATAACGGATACCCGGGAGTGAGTTACAGGTTGGAATCTAATCGAGGGGTTTATATATAGAATAACGGATACCCGGGAGTGAGTTACAGGCTGGAATCTAATCGAGGGGTTCGGAGGGTTTATATATAGAATAACAGATACCCGGGAGTGAGTTACAGGTTGGAATCTAATCGAGGGGTTCAGTGGGTTTATATATAGAATAACAGATACCTGGGAGTGAGTTACAGGCTGGAATCTAATCGAGCGGTTCGGGGGGGTTTATATATAGAATAACAGATACCCGGGAGTGAGTTACAGGCTGGAATCTAATTGAGGGGTTCGGGGAGGTTTATATATAGAAGAACAGATACCCTGGAGTGAGTTACAGGCTGGAATCTAATCGAGTGGTTCGAGGGGTTTATATATAGAATAACAGATACCCTGGAGTGAGTTACAGGCTGGAATCTAATCGAGTGGTTCGAGGGGTTTATATATAGAATAACAGATACACGGGAGTGAGTTACAGGCTGGAATCTAATCGAGGGGGTTATATATAGAATAACAGATACCCAGGAGTGAGTTACAGGCTGGAATCTAATCGAGGGGTTCGAGGGGTTTATATATAGAATAACAGATACCCGGGAGTGAGTTACAGGCTGGAATCTAATCGAGGGGTTTGGGGGTGTTTATATATAGAATAACGGATACCCGGGAGTGAGTTACAGGCTGGAATCTAATCGGGGGGTTCGGGGGGTTTATATATAGAATCACGGATACCCGGGAGTGAGTTACAGGCTGGAATCTAAACGAGGGGTTCGGCGGGGTTTATATATAGAATAACAGATACCCGGGAGTGAGTTACAGGCTGGAATCTAATCGAGGGGTTCGAGGTGTTTATATAGAATAACAGATACCCGGGAGTGAGTTATAGGCTGGAATCTAATCGAGGGGTTCGAGGTGTTTATATAGAATAACAGATACCCGGGAGTGAGTTACAGGCTGGAACCTAATCGAAGGGTTCGGGGGGGTTTATATATAGAATAACAGATACCCGGGAGTGAGTTACAGGCTGGAATCTAATCGAGGGGTTCGAGGTGTTTATATAGAATAACAGATACCCGGGAGTGAGTTACAGGCTGGAATCTAATCGAGGGGTTCGGGGGGTTTATATATTGAATAACAGATACCCGGGAGTGAGTTACAGGCTGGAATCTAACCGAGGGGTTCGGGGGTGTTTATATAGAGAATAACAGATACACAGGAGTGAGTTACAGGCTGGAATCTGATCGAGGGGTTCGGGGGGTTTATATATAGAATAACAGATACCCGGGAGTGAGTTACAGGCTGGTATCTAATCGAGGGGTTCGGGGGGTTTATATATAGAATAACAGATACCCGGGAGTGAGTTACAGGCTGGAATCTAATCGAGGGGTTCGGGGGGTTTATATATAGAATAACAGATACCCGGGAGTGAGTTACAGGCTGGAATCTGATCGAGGGGTTCGGGGGGTTTATATATAGAATAACAGATACCCGGGAGTGAGTTACAGGCTGGAATCTAATCGAGGGGTTCGGGGGGTTTATATATAGAATAACAGATACCCGGGAGTGAGTTACAGGCTGGAATCTGATCGAGGGGTTCGGGGGGTTTATATATAGAATAACCGATACCCGGGAGTGAGTTACAGGCTGGAATCTAATCGAGGGGTTCGGGGGGGTTTATATAGAGAATAACAGATACACAGGAGTGAGTTACAGGCTGGAATCTAATCGAGGGGTTCGGGGGGTTTATATACAGATAACAGGTACCCGGGAGTGAGTTACAGGCTGCAATCTAATCGAGGGGTTCGGGGGGTTTATATATAGAATCTCTCTGTCTCTCTCTCTCTCTCCCCATCTCTATTTCTCTCTCTCTCTCTCTCCTCTCTCTCTTTTTGTGGTATTTATCAATGATCTTGACTTAAATATAGGGGGTATGATTAAGAAGTTTGCAGATGATATTAAAATCGGCTGTGTGGTTGATACTGAAGAAGGAAGCTGTAGATTGCAGGAAGATATCAATAAATTGGACAGTTGGGCAGAACAGTGGCAAATGGAATTCAATCCGGAGAAGTGCGAGGTAATGCATTTGGGGAGGGCTAACAAGGAAAGGGAATACACATTAAATGGTAGGACACTGAGTAGTGTAGAGGAACAAAGGGACCTTGGAGTGCATGTCCACAGATCCCTAAATGTAGCAGGCCAGGTAGATAAGGCGGTTAAGAAGGCATAGGGAATACTTGCCTTTATTAACCGTGGCATAGAATACAAGAGCAGGGGGTTATGCTTCAACTGTATAAAACACTAGTACAACGTAAACTCGAGGAACAGCACCTCAGCTTCCGATTAGGCAGTCTGCAGCCTTCCGGACTCAATATCGAGTTCAACAATTTCAGATCATAACCTCGGCCCCTATTACATTTTTACTTATATTTTTTTTCCACCCCTTTGTTTTGGATCTTCCCTCCCCCCCCCCCTTCCTTTTTTTTCTCTCTCCCACATGGCAGCTGTCTCCCATCCTGCCAGCACACTTCACACCTAATCTGGATCCGTCTTTTGTCTCCACTGTCCTATCACCATCTCGTCTGGTTTTGAATACCTCTTATTGTTTCTTTTACTTCTTTTGTTCTCTCCCAGCCCTGCCTTCGATCTATTTTATTTCCTTTCCAGTTTTGAAAAAGGGTTTCGACCCGAAACGTCGACTCTTAATTTCTCTCCACGGATGTTGCCTGGCCTGCTGAGTTTTTCCAGCATTTTCTGTTGTTATTTTGTATAAAACACTAGTTAGGCCTCGGCTAGAGTACTGCGTGCAGTTCTGGTCACCACATTACAGGAAAGATGTGATTGCACTAGAGAGGGTACAGAGGAGATTTACAAGGATGTTACCGGGTGTAGAGAATCTTAGCTATGAGGAAAGACTGGATAGGCTGGGTCTGTTTTCCTTGGAACAGAGGAGGCTGAGGAGAGACCTTATTGAGGTGTATAAATTATGAGGGGCCTAGATAAAGTGGATAGAAAGGACCTATTTCCCTTAGCAGAGGGGTCAAAAACCAGGGGGCACTTGGGATGCTGTAACCTGCAGGGCTAAGGACCAAGAGCTGGGATGTGGGATTAGGCTGGATCGCTCTTTGCTGGCCCGAGCACTGATCCCTGCGGTACCCCACTAGTCACCGCCTGCCACCCCGAAAAAGGCCCATTTATTCCAACTCTCTGTTTCCTGTCTGTTAACCAATTTTCAATCCATGCCAGGATATTACCTCCAATCACATGTGCTTTAATTTTGCACACTAACCTCTTATGTGGGACCTTATCGAAGACCTTACCTGAAAGTCCAAATACACCACATCCACTGGTTCCCCCTTATCTATTCTACCAGTTGCATCCTCAAAAAACTCCAGTAGGTTTGTCAAACACGATTTCCCTTTGTTAAATCCATGTTGACTTTGTCTGATCCCGTTGATATTTTCTAAGTGTTCTGTTATCACATCCTTTATAATAGACTCTAGCATTTTCCCTACTACTGATGTTAGGCTAACCGGTCTGTAGTTCCCTGTTTTCTCTCTCCCTCCT